>NC_133416.1:56152500-56385000 GCF_049350105.2 Macaca mulatta | reverse complement strand
ACACTCTCACACACTCTCACACACTCTCACACACACACACTCTCTCACACTCTCTCACTCACACACACTCACACACTCTCACAAACACTCTCACACACACACTCTCACACACTCACACACACACTCACTCTCACACACACTCTTTCCTCTCACACCTCACACACACTCTCACTCACACACACACTCTCTCATACACACACTCTCACACTCACACACTCACAAACTCACACACTCTCACATTCTCACACACTCTCACACACACTCACACACACTCTCACACACACTCACACACACTCTCACACACACACTCTCACACACACTCTCACACACACTCTTTCCTCTCACACACTCACACACACTCTCGCTCACACACACTCTCTCATACACACACTCACACACACTCTCACACACACTCTCTCACACACACTCACACACACTCTCACACTCTTTCCTCTCACACACTCACACACACTCTCGCTCACACACACTCTCGCTCACACACACTCATACACACTCTCACACACTCTCACACACACTCTCTCACACACTCTCTCACACACACTCTCACACACACACACTAACTCTCACACACACACTCACACACACACACACTCTCTCACACACACTCTCACACACTCTCACACATGCACTCTCACTCTCACACACACACTCTCACACACATACACTCTCACACATACACTCTCACACTCACACACACACACACACTCACACACTCTCTCTTACACTCTCACACACACTCTCACACTCTCTCACACACACTCTCTCACACACTCACACACACTCACACACACTCTCTCTCACACACACACATTCTCTCTGATTTCAGTGCTTAGCAGTACACCACATACATGCTATTTATTTACATAGCTTGTTCCTTATTTTCAGTTATTTTTGTCCTCTCTAAAGTGGAAAGCATTAAGGAAAGCAAACTTCCTAGTTCTTTTTCTTTTTCTTTTTTTTTTTTTGAGACGGAGTTTCATTCTTGTTGCCCAGGCTGGAGTGCAATGACGTGATCTTGGTTCACTGCAACCTCCACCTCCTGGGTTCAAGCAATTCTTCTGCTTCAGCCTCCCAAGTAGCTAGGATTACAGGCGCCTGCCACCACGCTTAGGTAATTTTTTGTATTTTTAGTGGAGACGGCGTTTTACCATGCTGGCCAGTCTGGTCTCAAACTCCTGACATCAGGCAGTTCGCCCGCCTCAGCCTCAGCCTCAGCCTCAGCCTCCCAAAGTGCTGGGATTACAGGCTTGAGCCACCGGGCCAGCCTGGAGTCTTTATTCTTATACTAGCATCCTGCCTCACTGTTTTCCAAATATTTACTATTATTTCCTACTAATATATTTGCAAATGTGTAGTTTAACCATTGGTTATTTAATAACAAAATTATGGACTTGCAAAATCTAGTAGTTATTAGAGAAGTCAGTCACAAAAGATCACATATTGTATGATTCCATTTATATAAAATGTCCAAAACAGGAAAGTCCTTAGTGACAGAAGTAGATCAGTAATTACCAGGAGCTAGGAGGAAGGAATAGAAATGGGTACAGGATTTCTTTTGGGAGTGATGAAATTGATTGTGATGATGGCTGTGAAACTCTCTGAATATACTAAAAATAGTTGAATTGTATACTTTCAATAGGTGAATCGCTATAGTATGTGATTTTTACCTCAACAAAGCTATTTAAAAATCTAGTGCTCACTTCTTACTGGATTTTGAAAGAGAATTACAAATTTTGGCCAGGTACAGTGGCTCACACCTGTAATCCCAGCATTTTGGGAGGTGGAGGCAGGTGGATCACTCAAGCTCAGGAGTTCAAGACTAGCTTAGACAATGCGGTGAAACCCCATCTCTACAAAAAACACAAAAATTAACCAGGCAGGGTGGCGCACACCTGTAGACCCAGCTACTCAGAGGCTGAGGTGGGAAGATGGCTTGAGCCTGGAAAGTTGAGGCTGCAGTGAGCTGAGATTGCACCACTACCCTCCAGCCTGGTCAACAGAACGAAAGACACTGTCTCAAAGTAAAAATAAAAAATTCACTTCCCCATTTGCCAACATTTCTCTAAAGCAGGTGAGTAGTCTTCAGCTGGGCCCTCTCCCTAACTTAGTTCTCCCTACTTGGGTCCATTTCCCTGCTCTCTGCACCGCCATCAAGAGTTCAATCTGCCCAGAGCTCAACCCTGCAAGTCAGGATTTTCCTCCCTGCACCACCAGACTCTGTGCCTTTGCCAAGATGGTCCCTTCCATTGAACCTGTGTGTTCAGGGCCCTGATTGCATGTCACCTCTTCAAGGGCCTTTTACTTTCCACTTCACTGGGAGTGGTCTGCCATCCAGGGTACAAGAAGTGACATTTCGACCAAATGTTTTGATACCACATAGCAAGGCGTCATCAGTGTTCTAGTCTGGATTCTTTGAGTCTGCATCACCCACCAGTGACCCTTGTCACTAAGTTAATGCCACATTTAATTTTCCTTATTCCAGCATCAAAGTCTGTATTTTATTTTGTTTGTTTGCTTTTGCTTTCTTCTGCCCATTATTTGATCCTTCCTTTCTTCTTTTTCCCATCTCCTCACTTCCATTCCCCCCTCAAGCCCTTCCCTTGGTACCTGGCTAATTCTTGCTAAATATTCAGGACTCTGGAAAAATGTCATCTCTTCCAGGAAGGTTTCTCTGGCACCTCCCCTCACCCTTAGGATGGTGGCTGAACTGAAGTAATGGCAAGGGAAATGTAGAGAAAGAAACAAATTGGAAAAATATTAAGGAGGAAGATTTGGCAGAACTTGCTAATGTGAAATAAAGCCTAAAGATCAAACAAAATCAGTAGTTAATTTGAGATAACAATTTAGAATCATTTCATGTTTTTTCAAGCTTTGTGTCATCTACAATTTTTTTTTGTTTTTTTGGAGACAGATTCTTGCTGCGTCATCCAGGCTGGAGTGCAGTGCAGTGGTGTGATCTTGGCTCACTGCAACCTCTGCCTCCCGGGTTCCAGTAATTCTGCTGCCTCAGCCTCCCGAGTAGCTGAGACTACAGGCGCGTGCCACCACGCCTGGCTAATTTTTGTATTTTTAGTAGAGACGGGGTTTCACCATATTGGCCAGGCTGGTCTCGAGCTCCTGACCTCGTGATCTGCCCACCACGGCCTCCCAAAGTGCTGGGATTACAGGCGTGAGCCACCGCACCTGGCTGTCATCTACAATTTTAATAAGAAAGATAGATCCTCCTGCCAAGCATGTCTTCCTTAAACATCGGTTATAATTTTGCTTTATTGATGGAGGGCCCTTCATGAGTCTCTCTCAGCCTAAACTCTGTCTTGCTTTAAAAGCCTTCCTAGTTGGTCCATCCCTTCCCATCAGCTCCACCCAGCTGTGGTCAGGCTGGCTGCTCCATCCTGCAGGATAAAGTCTTGCTCACTCCTGCTTGTAATGCTTTTGCCATCACCTCACCTGCAGCAGTGCGTTCCCTATGCACATCTCAGGGACCATTTAAGGCTCAACTTCAAGGTTATTCCTCATGAAAGGCTGCTTGCCTGGTCCACGCCTTCCTGTGCCCTCTGAACTTCTGAAGCATTCAATTTAGCACTTAATTATATATGCTCATTTTACATAATCTACTGTTGCTTTCATGTGTGTTAGTCACATTTCCCTCAACTAGATTATAAATTTGTTGAGTGCAGGAACCATAATTTATACTTCTTTTTTTTTTTTTTTTGAGACGGAGTTTCGCTCTTGTTGCCCAGGCTGGAGTGCAATGGCGTGATCTCGGCTCACCACAACCTCCGCCTCACGGGTTTGAGCGATTCTCCTGCCTCAGCCTCCAGAGTAGCTAGGATTACAGGCATGTGCCACCACGCCTGGCTAATTTTGTATTTTTAGTAGAGACGGGGTTTCTCCATGTTGGTCAGGATGGTCACAAACTCCCAACCTCAGGTGATCTGCCCACCTCAGCCTCCCAAAGTGCTGGGATTACAGGCATGAGCCACCTTGCCTGGCCAATTTATACTTCTTTAAGATCATACGTTCTGGAATCAGACTATGCTCAAATTCTGGCTCTCCTACTTGCTAACTATATGGCACTGGGCAAATGGTTTAACTTCTCTATGTCTTAGTTCCTTATTTATTTATTTATTTATTTATTTCTCTCTCTCTCTCTCTCTCTCTCTCTCTCTCTCTCTTTGTTTCTTTCTTTTTTAAGACAGATTCTTGCTCTGTTGCCCAGGTTGGAGTGCAGTGGCGCAATCTCGGCTCACTGCAAGCTCCGCCTCCTGGGTTCACGCCATTCCCCTGCCTCAGCCTCCCAAGTAGCTGGGACTACAGGCACCCACCACCACGCCCGGCTAATTTTTTGTATTTTTAGTAGAGACAGGGTTTCACCATGTTAGCCAGGATGGTCTCGATCTCCTGACCTCGTGATCCGGCTGTCTCGGCCTCCCAAAGAGCTGGGATTACAGGCGTGAGCCACCACGCCCAGTCAACAATAATAATTTTTAAATGTTTATTAGGACAATTTTACTTCCCAATTTTTGAGGAGCATCTCACCATTGCCCCCATGTCTTCACCTGCCTCCTGGAGCCCAGGTGAGGAATCAAGAGGATTGTCTCTCTCACTTCATAAAGACACCAGGAATGAGCATTAGAAAGCAAAATATGAGGCAGAAGGATGACTTGAGGCCAGGAGTTTGAGGTCAGCCTGGGCAATGTAGTGAAACCCCATCTCTACAAAAAATAAAAATAAAAATAATTAACCAAGTATAGTGGCCCACGCCTGCAATCCTAGATACTCTGGAGGCTGAGACTGGAGGATCAGTCCTCCTATCTGCAATCCTAGATACTCAGGAGTCTGAGGTTACAGTGAGCTATGACTGCATCACTGCACTCCAGCCTGAGTGACAGAGCAAAACCCTGTCTCAAAACAACCAAAAATCCTCTTTTATGTAGTTTTCTGTTTTTGAATGCACGTACCTCAAAAAAACAAACATAAATTACTGTACTGGCCTATTGGTAGTTGAGGCAACAAGATGTCTAGCAGAGTACAAGACAAAAATAAAGGAGAGAAGAAGGTAATTAAAGACCCAAGGCCATACTCTAGATGCACACTATTATTATATTTTACATTCTACCAATCACCACGCTTGCCCCTCCCCCTACTCTACAAACTAACCGTCATCAACCAGCTTATCTGGAAGAGCTAAAGCTTTGAGTCCCATGTGGTCCCTGGACTGCATCCTGGCAAAATCCTTATTGCTCAAGTTTCTATGGAGAAAACAAATTATTGTTGTCAGGGAGGAATATGAGACTGCAGAAGCTGACACTACCTGCATGGCCATGGGAGGTATGTGGGATCTACACCAACATAAAAGATTGTAGAGTCCAGGCACGTTGGCTCACACCTGTAATCCTAGCACTCTAGGAGGCCAAAGTGGGCGAATCACCTGAGGTCAGAAGTTCAAGACCAGCTTGGCCAGCATGGTGAAACCCCATGTCTATTAAAATACAAAAAATTAGCCGGGCATGATAGTGGGTGCCTGTAATCCCAGCTACTCAGGAGGCTGAGACGGGAGAATCGCTTGAACCCAGGTGACGGTGGTTGCAGTGAGCCGAGATCGCACCACCGCACTCCAGCCTGGGCGGCTGAATAAGACTCCATCTCAAAAAAAAAAAAAGTTGTAGAATGTGAATTGTTCTGAAAAGAAATTCTATGGGAATATTTCTCCCCTGTTACATTTAAATATTATATTTTCCAAATGAAAGACTAAAAAATAAGAGCTTTTTGGAAAATGGAATTGATTTATTGTCTTAGGATGTGAAGATACAAGACCTGGAGGCTAGAAGGCATTTGCGCAAATTGCAATCCTACCTGCTTTATGGGCCCTTTGTCCACAGCCTCTGAAAGTGAAGGACTAAGGACAAAGGGCCACAGTCATTAGACCAGGTGGGATGCGAGGTGAGATCACGGAGGCCAGGGGTGTCATGAGAAGAATGAGCTTACCTGGCTTCCAGCGTGGTTCCGCCACCACCTGGCTCTGCTTCTTTGGCCTGGTCGCTCCACTTTCTGGTCTAAGGTTCCTTGTCAGTAGGATGATCAGTGAGGGACAGGGATGCCATCTCTCAAGCTCTTTCCACACTGGCATTTCATGACTCTGTTGAGTCTAACAAAATCTATGCATTGTTCTGGGCTTTAGGTTACTATTTCCCTCAAAAATCACTCTTTCCCCCTCTTTTCCTTCTCTCCCCCGTGTATGCATACCCTGTCCCTCTCTCCCTCTGACTTTCAGCTCAGAATCTGAAAAATCTTCCCAAGTCTAAATACATTGGTTACAATAATGTGCTTCTTACATTTTTTAACCTGGAGGTCTCTGGTAGCCATTTGCTGAAAGCTTGAATTTAAA
Organism: Macaca mulatta; assembly: GCF_049350105.2. NCBI lineage: Eukaryota > Metazoa > Chordata > Mammalia > Primates > Cercopithecidae > Macaca > Macaca mulatta. The sequence continues at coordinate 56,378,591 of NC_133416.1, read as the reverse complement.
TCTATAGTTGCAAAAAAACAAGGAGGATGATAACACTGAATGTATGGCCATGCAGAGTGATTTCAAGGCAGTTTCCCTAAACAAATTGAACAGTACTTCCGCACAAAGCTGATGAATATACTGCTTCTCTATTTCCTTTCAAATTGTTCCTTAGAATCAGGATCACTCTAAAGTCTCCATAATTGTTCTAAACCACACTGGGTGTTTCCATGCGGTCCTCTGCTGTCATTTCTTAGCAAGCAGTCAGCATAAAAAAGGACTGGGTCAGCTCTCTGTGTGTCACTGCTTGGCAGCACAGCTCCCCTGGGATGTGTCTCCTGGCACTTACCCAGCCTAGCTATCAACAATAAAAGCTTCTCTTTGTGCTTCCAGTAAGTCATAAATAAATCTCTTCAATCCCACCTGCTTTCCGAGAAGAGCTTTTTAACCATGTCCTTTACTTTGGGTTAAAAAAGACAGACAGGGTTGCCGCTTTAGGAGTATAGTTTTAAAATGTCCACTAAGCAATTGCTCCCTTTCATTGTTTCCGACTTCCAACATTTAGATGTGTAATTTGAGTTACAGTCCCTTTAGCTGCCAGGTTCTGAAACTGGACTGCTTTCCCACTTTATGCTAATCGCCTTTTGAAGCTGCCCAGCCCTAAGTAATCCTCCTGTATAGAAAGTGTTAGCTGAGCAAGGAAGGGTTGATACTTTGAGCAGCAGGGAAGGCATACCCTCCCCGGAACAGCATCCCTCAAGGGGTGGGGGCAGTGACCTGCCTGAACATGGCTTCAGGAACTCTAATAACTATCCCCAAAAGATGAGAGGGCCAGGATGTTGGCCCCTGGGGGAGTACCAGGCACAAGACCAGCACTAAAAGAAGAACAAGGCTAGTCGTGGTGGCTCATGCCTGTAATCTCAGCACTTTGGGAGACTGAGGTGGGCGGATCGCTTGAGCCCAGGAGTTCGAGACCAGCCTGGACAACATGGCAAAACCCTGTCTCTACTAAAAATACAAAAATTAGGCCAAGCGAGGTGGCTCACACCTGTAATCCCAGCACTTTGGGAGGCTGAGTCGGGTTAATCACGAGGTCAGTAGTTCAAGACCAGCCTGGCCATGATGGTGAAACCCCGTCTCTACTAAAAAATACAAAAAAATTAGCCAGGCCTGGTGGCAGGCGCCTGTAATCCCAGCTATTCGGGAGGCTGAGGCAGAGAATTGCTTGAACCCCAGAGGTGGAGGTTGCAGTGAGCCAAGATGGCACCACTGCACTCCAGCCTGGGCGACAGAGTGAGACTCCGTCTCAAAAAAAAAAAAATTAGCCAGATGTGGTGGCATGAGCCTATAGTCCCAGCTACCTTGGAGGCAAAGGTGGGAAGATCCCTTGAGCCCGGGAGGTCAAGGCTCCAGTGAGCTGAGATAATGCCACTGCACTCCAGCCTGGGCGACAGAGCAAAACTCAAAAACAAAAAAACAAACAAAAAAAAACCCTCAAAAAATCCAACCAAACAAACAAAAAACCCGGCAAAATAGAGTCCCTATTTAGCCAAACAAGAAAATAGTTAACCTTGATTGCAGTCCAAACAGGTTGGATTTCTTAAACACCACTCATCAAAAATATCTGAAACATCAGGCCTCATATGACTGTTCTGAGGTAAACATTAATCCTATTTTCCAGCAAGCTGTAGAATGAGGTCAAGCACATTTATTTTCTACCGCAGTCAGTGTTGGAATTAAAGAAATCAGCTGAATCCATTCTCAAAATTACATAAATGAGTTACTTCAGCTGATTCATCATTGAGTTCATATGAGCAACTCATTTCCTGGGGCATTCAATATTGAAGTACGAATTTTTGCCTCTTACATCCCATGGGCCATGAAGGAGGCCCAGAAGGACTAGATATGAATACCACCAAATAGTCCCCCTTCTGAACTCTGGTCCCTGTAAAAGGAAATAGATTCTCATGTTTGTCTATACTTCCCCTCTCTCGTAATGCCAAACTCTGCAAGAGAACTTTGTGCATATTCCCACAATTCAGATGAGTTTTCTACATTTAAAAAAAATTATAAGCCAGGCATGGTGGCTCACATCTGTAATCTCAGCACTTTGGGAGGCTGAGGCTAGAGGAGTTCTTGAGCCCAGGATGTCAAAGGCTGCAGTGAGCCATAACTGTGCCACCGCACTCCTGCTGGGCAACAGAAAGAAACCCTGTCTCTAAATATACATATGAATATAAATAATGTAAAAATTTAAAATCATAATTACAGGACCAATATCCATGAACTTCCCACCCCCTCAAGAACTGAAGCATCGGGAACCACATTGTGATGCAGGACTCTTGATGGAGCTCCCCATGCTCCCACCCAGACAGTAGCCCTTTCCTCCCACGCAGAAGAATCAGTGCTTATTCTCTTGCTTTTCTTGATGGTTTTGGTACATTTGTGTGCATGATTGGACAAAGTGTTTAGTTTTGCTTGCCATCTGTATTAGTTTGATATGGCTGCTAGAACAAAGTACCACAAACTGTGTGCCTTAAACAACAGAAATTTATTGTCTCAGTCCTGGAGCCTAGAAGTCCAAAAGCAAGGTGTTAGCAGGACTGGTTTGTTCCGAGTGCCGTGAGGGAAGGATCTGTTCCAGGCCTCTCTCTGTGGCTTTTCCGTGGCCACCTTCCTCCTGTGTCTGTCTGCCTTCTGTGCAGGTCTGTATCTCTGTTCAACTTTCCTCTTTATGAGGACACCAGTCATAGTGGATCGAGGCCCACTCTAATGACCTCATTTTAACTTGATTACAGCTCCCTGAAGCTGAGGAAGTCTCTGCAGGGGCCGACAGCTGCGGGCATCTGCCAACAACTCTCCAGTAGCAGGGACAACAAGTCCCTTAGTAAAGGGGGATCGGGGCAGCGCATCACGGTATCCACAACACTGGCGGTGGAGTCTGCAAAAATGGAGTCTTGCAACTGGGCGCGGTGGCTCACGCCTGTAATCCCAGCACTTTGGAAGGCCGAGGCAGGCGGATCACGAGGTCAGGAGATTGAGATCATCTTTGCTAACACGGTGAGACCCTGTCTCTACTAAAAATACGAAACATTAGCCGGGTGTGGCGGCGGGCACCTGTAATCCTAGCTACTCAGGAGGCTGAGGCAGGAGAATGGCGTGAACCCGGGAGGTGGAGCGTGCAGGGAGCCGAGATAGCGCCACTGCACTCTAGCCTGGGCGACAGAGAGAGACTCTGTCTAAAAAAAAAAAAAAAAAAAAAAAAAAAAAAAAGGAGTCTTGTTGTATGTCTTCTGCAACTTGTTTAAAAAAAAAAATTTTTTTTTTAGACGGAATTCCGCTTTTGTTGCCCAGGCTGGAGTGCAGTTGCGCGATCTCGGCTCACTGCAACCGCCGCCTCCTGGGTTCATGTGATTCTCCTGTCTCAGCCTCCCGAGTAGCTGGGATTACAGGCGCTCGCCACCATGCCCAGCTAATTTTTTGTATTTTTAAAAGTAGAGATGGGGTTTCATCATGTTGGTCAGGCTGGTCTCGAACTCCTGACCTCAGGTGATCCACCACCTCGGCCTCCCAAAGTGCTGGGATTACAGATGTGAGCCATCTCACCCAGTCTTAATCTTTTCTTCTCCCCTCCCCTCCCCTCCCCTCCCCTCCCCTCCCCTCCCCTCCCCTTCCCTTCTTTTGAGACAGCATCTCACTGTGGCTTGAGTGCAATAGTGAGATCTCGGCTCACTTCAACCTCTGCCTGCGGGGTTCAAGTGATTCTCCTGCCTTAGCCTTCCAAGTATCTGGGATTACAGGTATGCACCATCATGCCTGGCTAATGTTTTTTGGGTTTTTTTTTTTGTATTTTTAGTAGAGATGGGGTTTCACCATGTTGGCCAAGCTGGTCTCGAAATCCTGATCTCAGGTGATCTGCCCACCTCGGCCTCCCAAAGTGCTGGGATTACAGGCATGAGCCACCACACTGGCCCCCAATTTTTAAAAAATTAATTAATTAATTAATTAATTTATTTATTTATTTTTGAGACAGGATCTTGCTCTGTTGCCCAAGCTGGGGCACAATGGTGCGATCTTGGCTCACTGCAACCTCTGTCTCCCAGGCTCAAACGATGCTCCAACGTCACCATCCCAAGAAGTTGGGATTACAGGCATGCACCATCACACCCAGCTAGTTTTTGTATTTTTTTGTAGAGACAGGATTTCACCATTTTGCCCAGGCTGGTCTCGAACTCCTGGACTCAAAGGAGTCCACTCGCCTCAGCCTCCCAAAGTACTGGGATTACAGGCATGAGCCACCGTGCCCAGCCTCAAACTTTATTAATACTTTCAAACACATTCAAAAGTAGAGAAAAATAATATAACGTGTCTCATTATTATTATTATTATTATTATTATTGTTTTGAATCAGACTTCATATCATTTCACCCTACATTCTTGAATACCTATCGCCTACAAATATGGACATTTTCTTACATAACCTGAATATAATTGTCATACCTAATAAATTAACAATTTCGTGCTCCATATTCAAATTTGGAGATTACCTGATTACCTCAAAATAAATTATTTTATAATTGTTTTGTTTGAAAAAGTATCCAAATGAGGAGAACGCTTTTTTTTTTTTTTTAGACAGAGTCTCTTTATCGCCCAGGCTGGAGTGCAGTGGCGTGATCTTGGCTCACTGCAAGCTCTGCCTCCCAGGTTCACGCTTTTCTCCTGCCTCAGCCTCCCAAGTAGCTGAGACTACAGGCGACCGCCACCATGCCCGGCTAAGTTTTTGTACTTTTAGTAGAGATGGGGTTTCACCATGTTAGCCAAGATGGTCTCGATCTCCTGACCTCGTGATCCACCTGCCTTGGCCTCCCAAAGTGCTGGGATTACAGGCATGAGCCACCGCTCCCGGCCTATTTATTTATTTTCAAACAGAATCTCACTGTGTCACTCAGGCTGGAGTGCAATGGCGTGATCTTGGCTCACTGCAACTTCTGCCTCCCGGGTTCAAGTGATTCTCCTGCCTCAGCCTCCTGAGCAGCTGGGACTACAGGTGGGCCCCACCACAGCCCAGCCAATTTTTGCATTTTTAGTAGAGACTAGGTTTCACCATGTTGCTCAGGCTGGTCTCAAACTCCTGACCTCAAGTGGTTTGCCCACCTCGGCCGCCCAAAGTGCTGGGATTACAGGTGTGAGCCATCAAGCCCGGCCTCTTGTCTTTTAATCTAAAGCCATTCCTCTTCCCTTTTTTTAAACCCCCATGCCATTGTCCTGTTGAATAAACTGGGTCAGTTGTTGATATAGTTTGGATATTTGTCCCCGCCCAAATCTCATTCTGTGTTCTCACTTTTAAGTGGGAGCTAAAAGATAAGAACACATGGACACATAGAGGGGAACCATACACACTGGGGCCTACTGGAGGGTGGAGGGTGGGAGGAGGGAGACGATCATGAAAAATAACTAATGGATACTAGGCTTAATATCTGGGTGATGAACTCATCTGTACAACAAACCCTCATGACACATGTTTACCTATGCAACAAACCTGGACATCCTGCACACGTACCCCTGAACTTAAAATAAAAGTTAAAAAATAATAATAATAGCCAGGCACGGTGGCTCTTGCCTGTAATCCTAACACTTTGGGATGCCAAGGCAGGTGGGTCACTTGAGATCAGGAGTTCGATACCAGCCTGGCCAACATGGTGAAACCTTGTCTCTACTAAAAATACAAAAATTAGCTGGGTGTGGCAGTGCACATCTGTAATACCAGCCTACCCAGGAGGCTGAGGCAGGAGAATTGCTTAAGCCTAGGAAGCGGAGGTTACAGTGAGCCAAAATCTTGCCACTAGCCTCCAGCCTGGGCAAGAGAGTAAGACCCTGTCTCAAATAATAATAATAATAATAATAGTAATAATAATAGCCAGGCACGGTGGCTCACGCCTGTAATCCCAGCACTTTGGGAGACCGAGGCGGGCGGATCACAAGGTCAGGAGATCGAGACCACAGTGAAACCCCGTCTCTACTAAAAATACAAAAAATTAGCCGGGCGTGGTGGCGGGCGCCTGTAGTCCTAGCTACTCAGGAGGCTGAGGCAGGAGAATGGCGTGAACCCAGGAGGCGGAGCTTGCAGTGAGCCGAGATCGCGCCACTGCACTCCAGCCTGGGCAACAGCGTGAGACTCCGTCTCAAAAAAAAAAAAAAAAAAAAAAAAAAACCAATAGATCAATGGTCAACAAATTTGGAAAAACACTGAACTAGTGGACAGTATATGATCTGTTTTAAAAAATCACTAGAAAAATCTAAATGTGAGTTTAAATCTATATTTAGCATAAAAAATAATACCAGAAGTCCTTAATTAGGATTAGAAGGATTCAGATTTATGCTGCTTGTGTTTGAACTCTGGCTTTATTTACTTGGTGACATTTGGCAAATTACTTAAATTTTTTGTACCTCAATTTTGTCATCTGTAAAATGGGATTAATTATAATATCTATCCCTGAAAGTTGTGGTGAAGAATAAATGAGTTAATACAAATGTAATACCTAGAACACAGCCCGGCACATAGTCATAACTTTAAAAATGTTAGTTATTACTATAGATGTTCTCAGTTCATTTAGCAATACAAGTCAAGATTTTTAAATCCTATTTTTCTAATAATTACCATTTAAAGTCAGATCGTAAGGCTTCTCACATGTTGTAACTAAACCAATCATCTACAGATTTCAATAAAGATCCTTTAGGTAATCATCTCAGAATTGAAAAGCTAACTACAAACACTGTAATGAGAAAACGGTGCTATTCCCGCAACCTGCTTTGTGCCTTTTTTTTGTAGGCAATCTGGATATATCCAACCCTACTATAGCCTGCCCTGTGTTAGATGGTGAACATAATTTCTAGCAAGTCTTGTGTTTGAGGGCGCTTGCAATACTCCCCCATTTAACGAAAGTTGTATTAGCACACATCACTGAGCAAATGACTTCTTTCATTTATATGATTTGAGAAGTCCAGCAAGATGATGCCAGGTGACACAAGGATGAACTATGCTTCACTGAAGTTACACTGATGACATGTTGCTTTTATTATTTATTTATTTATTTTGAGACAGATCTCTCTGTCTTGCCAAGGCTGGAATGCAGTGGCACGATCATGGCTCACTGCAGCCTCAACTTCCTGGGCTCAAGCGATCCTCCCATCTCAGCCTCCAGAGGAGCTGGGATTACAGGCACATTGCTCTTTAAGAACTCCTCTCCTAGTGGTTTTCTGGTAAAATGTTTATTTATTTTATTTATTTATTTTGAGATGGAGTCTTGCTCTGTCGCCCAGGCTGGAGTGCAGTGGTGCGATCTTGGCTTACTGCAACCTCTACATCCCTGGTTCAAGCAATTCCCCTGACTCAGCTTCCCGAGTAGCTGGGATTACAAGCTTGCACAACCATGCCTGGCTATTTTTTTTTCTTGTATTTTTAGTAGAGGCGGGGTTTCACCATGTTGGCCAGACTGGTCTCTAACTCCTGACCTCAGCCAGTCTGCCCTCCTTGGCTTGCCAAAGTGCTGGGATTATAGGCGTGAGCCACTGCACTAGGCCTTCTGGTAAAATGTTAACTGGCACTGAGAGAGAAAGAAAGGAAAAAGACTTGATTTGTAGCATTTGCCAATTTCCATGATGTAAATGTTACTGTCATGGCCCATTTCAGGCCACCAATGTGATGTCACTGAACACCAAATTGGGAACGGGTGTATACGCTTGGTTCTCAGGAGTCTTCCAGGCAGGCGCCAGGACACCACCTGCATGTGACTGTTTCATGTTTTGTGCTCAGTGTGTATGTAAGAAGAAATACATTTTTAAATGGAAAAATATATATATGTATTAAATGTTTCTTTGTTCTAAGAATACCAATTCAATGGATTTTTTGATTATGCAAAGGGAAAACTAAGATTTTCTTTGAAATGAACATGTTGAGACAATATGGCTCCAAGGCACTGAACCATGCCTTGAAGAATGTGAAATGCTGCAGTTCCCTAGACAGAAAATAATAAACATATTATTTTCTAAATTAGAATTCAGGCCACACATGGTCCCTAAAATGGATCTCCTGCTCTTACTAGATAAGAAAAGGAGGGGAGAAGATCAGATGAATGCAGGAAGGCTCTAGGGACAAGTCTTTGCCTCACACTGAAAAAGAACTGTCAGGTTGACTGGACTGGCATCACAGAGCCCAGTGGGAACTATCCATCTAAAGACCCCATGGAGGTCTTCCAGATTGAAGCACCTAGAGTTGAGGAAATCCAAGGCTGGGGAATTGTTAGTTCTAGATGATCATCCAGGTAGGGCCCTGTGGGAAGGCCCAGCCCCAGAGTAAACAGGCATTCTGAGTCACCTTTATCCTGTAAGGGGACAGAGGGACTCTAGGGTCTGTGCTCCTCACCTGACACAATACTGTACTGCACATTTAATTCCATGTAGAAAGCTTTCTCTGTTACACACAATATGTAAAATAATGGTTAAGGGATGTTGAGAGGTTTATTTAAAACAAATAATAATAATAGGCCAGGCTCAGTGGCTCACGCCTATAATCCCAGCACTTTGGGAGGCTGAGGTGGGTGGACCACTTGAGGTCAGGTGTGCAAAACCAACGTGGTGCAACCCTGTCTCTACTAAAAATACAAAATTAACTGGACATGGTGGCATGAGTCTGTAGTCCCAGCTACTCCAGAAGTTGAGGCAGAAGAATCACTTGAATCAGAGAGGCAGAGGTTGCAGTGAGCCAAAATTGCACCATTGCACTCTAGCCTGTATTATAGAGTGAGACTCCATCTCAAAAATACATTAATTAATTAATTAAATAATGGTTGAGAGTCAAACACTAAAGCCAGATAGACCTAGGTTTGAATTTTCATTTTGTTACTTATCAGTTATAAGAGATCTTGCTTGGATATACTATTTAATTAATTAATTTATTTAGAGACAGAGTTTTGCTCTTGTTGCCCAGGCTGGAGTGCAATGGCACGATCTGCCTCCTGTCTCCTGGGTTCAAGCAATTCTTCTGCCTCAGCCTCCAGAGTAGCTGTGATTACAGGCATGCGCCACCTTGCCCAGCTAATTTTGTATTTTTAGTAGAGATGGGGTTTCTCCATGTGGTCAGGCTGGTCTTCAACTCCTGACCTCAGATGATCCGCCCACCTTGGCCTCTCAAAGTTCTGGGATTACAGGCGTGAGCCACTACACCTGGCCATACTATTTAAATTTAAACCTCAGCTTCCTCAACTGAGAAAAATAGTGAATATAACTGTATCTACCTCCTAGAATTATTTTGAGGATAAAATAAATGATTAAATTACATAATAAATATACAGTACTTATGAAGCGGCTAGGTCTGGGGTATATACCCTGCGGTACACCCATACCCTAACTATCTGCCTAAGTGATTTTTTTCTTAACTCCTGTATTACTTATAGCCTTCATTAGATGCTGTAATCACAATAATAAATATCTCAGCTGGACGTGGTGGCTCACACCTGTAACCCCAGCACTTTGGGAGGCTGAGGGAGGAGGATCACTTGAGGTCAGGAGTTTAAGACTAGCCTGGGCAACATGGTGAAACCCCAATTCTACTAAAAATACAAGAAATTTGCTGGGCATGGTGGTGTGTGCCTGTAGTCCCAGCTCCTCAGGGGTGTTGAGGTGGGAGGATCACTGGAGCCCGGGAAGTTGAGGCTGCAGTGAGCCCTGATTGTGCCACTATACTCTAGCCTGGGCAACAGAGTCTCAATACATATATAAGTAAATATCTCTTCAGATACTTTTTTGGGGTATAGGTACCTGATAGAAGTACATATTTATGTCATCTCAACATTAATCTTTTTTAAATTTCAGCTCAGATTTGCAATTCTTTTCTATTTCAGAGCTGTAACTATCTACCTCTGGGTAGAAAACACACAGGAAACAAAACAAAGTCTGCATTTGTACAGGATGGCATAAGTAAGTTGTATTGATTTGGGGTTCATGTAAGACCCAAAAAATTGAGTTTTGAGAGATGATGTCAGTCATTTCTGGCGATGACACTGATGTGGATCTTTAATCAGAATATTCTAGACTCTTCTGTGGAAATAGTACCATCATTTGTACCATGGATCTGTGAACACAAAGGTGATCTCAAGTTGTCAGCAAGTGTTGATGCCTTAGAACTAGAAGTCACCTAATACTGGTGAAATCTTTCTTTTCTCTGCTCTTCATCTGATTTATTTCATTTTAATTATTTTAATTATTTATTTATTTACTTATTTAATTTTGCGACGGAGTTTCGCTCTTGTTGCCCAGGCTGGAGTGCAATGGCGTGATCTCAGCTCACTGCAACCTCTGCCTCCCGGGTTCAAGTGATTCTCCTGCCCCCGCCTCCCGAGTAGCTGGGATTACAGGCATGTTCCACCATGCCTGGCTAATTTTGTATTTTTAGTAGATATGGGGTTTTTCCATGTTAGGCTGGTCTCAAACTCCTGACCTCAGGTGATCCACGTGCCTCAGCCTCCCAAAGTGCTAGGATTACAGGTGTGAGCCACTGTGCCCGGCTGTCTGATTTATTTATTTATTTATTATTTTATTGGTTAAAGCTGATGACGCTAGGATATAAATCTTATTTTAATTAAACCATCACAACGTCCACTCTGCACGGAAAGACTGGCATTCATGAAGAGGAAACTGAAGATGGGCTCTGTGTGAAGCCTCCATTTTACACAGATTTTCACTGAACACAAGATGAACCGTTTGCTGTAAAACCATTGGGGATGACGTGCGCTGGATTTTTTGCAACGATTTTTGTCTCTGGTGTTTCTGGCACTGACTAAGGTTTCAGGCAGACAGAGGCACGGAGGACCTAGTGACAATCACTAGGGAGCTTCCTGGTTGCTAGCAACAGTAAATACCATGGAGACACAATGACACAAAGACTCAACCTTTCACATACACACAATGAGACCTGGAGCCTGGTTTCTTATTTCAGATACACAGTCCTTGAGATAGAGCACAAAGCCTTCTTCTCTCTCCCCTTTGTATTAAACGTTTTAAATTGTGTGCAGAAACACATACTGCCCAAGAGCCTATATGACCATCTTGCTTCTCGGTTTGTCTAAGAACACTTGTATTCTAACCTTCCTCTGTCATTTTTTTACTATTTTGAGGGAGAAACAGAAGGAAATAAGCTTGTTTATCTGACTTGGGGATTTTAAATTATGTGTGACTTTGAAAAACTAATTTGTAAATGCCTGTTTTCTGTAAGAGTTATAATTGATTTCCACTCTTCTGAAAGTATTCAGAAAAACTATCTGAAAGATCTTCTTCTCCAAGCTTTTTCTCTAATTTGTTTTTAGAAAAGGTAGAAGCATACCGAATATGAAATACAGCACTGGCAATTTAAGGTTTTTCCATGACTCATTCAAGGAAATTGCATAATAGACTTTCCCTGCCAAGTTCAGAGACTCTTCTCAAATACCTTGCAATTTTCCTTATTCTATTCCTTTATTCCTCACCCTCATCTCTCTTTCCTTCTTTTCTATGTGCCATTAACTTTTTTCTCTTTTCTCTAAAGCTGTAAAACTCTCTAGGCTATAGTCATGTGATAGGCAAGGTGACAACGGAAATTTGAAATACCCCCAACCTTGCTAGTCTGTCTCCTAGCAACTGTATAATACGTTGCTTAGTAACATGGGGGTGAGAGTGAAGTCGCTCTTACAAGTCTAAAAATACTGAAATCATTTTAAAAAGATTAATAGTGGGCTTATTTATTAAAATATACTAAATCCATAAATAGTCTTGCCATGTAAGGGACTTATTTCAGGCTATGCTATCTTGAGTGAACCTCTACATCTCTTATAATCTGTAGACAGTACTAGAATAACAGATTGCTGTTCGCATAAGCAGATGAAGGAAAAAATCCACAGTGTTCTCTAACCCTTTCTCTTCTACACATGTATAATCAAAGTTTACATCCACAGGGAAATGGAGAAATGTTTCCTAAATGATCTTTTAGGCTAGGCAGATGAAGAAAAATGCAGCTTTTTCTAACTTCTCTTTTGCCTGTGCATAATCAATTTCTAAATCTAAAGGAAGGAGGATCCAGCATATCTCCAGATAAGTTTAAAAAAAAAAAAAAAGAAAATATTTTAAAAAGGGAATATGGAGAGATGTTTCTTAAAATGCTCTTTGAGGCTAGGCTTCACTAGGAGTTGTGTCTTTAGGGTTAACAACCATAAATAAAGTAATTCTCAGTAAATGTATCGAGGGGATATCAGAATTTAGAAATAGCTGAACCACATCAAACATACTAAAATTGTTTAGCTCAGATATGATACATTATTAATTCTAGGAGAGTATTATTTACTGAATTGGACCTACTGAATCAGACTCTCTGGTGGAGGAACTGGGAATCCATATTTTAACTAGCACCCCAATTACTTCAGCACATTTAGGAAACACTGGTGTACATGATCATTCCAACATATTACAGGGGGATATCTTCTATTTTGGTCTTAGATTTATGCTTGTAACACTTGAAGAGGGAGGTTCAAAGCCCGACCTAAATATTCTGCCACGTCCTCCCCTTGATCTAGACCCTTTGGCTAATAAGACTGGTCAAGTCCGGGCACGGTGGCTCATGCCTGTAATTCCAGCACTTTGGGAGGCCGAGGTGGGTGGATCACCTCAGGTCAGGAGTTTGAGACCAGCCTGGCCAATATGGTAAAACCCCGTCTCTACTAGAAATACAGAAATTAGCTTGGTGTGGTAGTGCACACCTGTATTCCCAGCTACTCCAAAGGCTGAGGCAGGAGAACCACTTGCACCTGGGAGGCAGAGGTTGCAGTGAGCTGAGATCGTACCATTGCACTCCAGTCTGGGCGACAGAGTGAGACTCCATCTCCAAAAAAAAAAAAAGACTGGTAAAGCTTCAGAAGGCTCCTCAATTGTTCATTCTGCATATGTTTACTAAGACAATTTTGAATTGTAATTGACAGAATTTAGTGATCAGTTAGGATTAACTTAAATGGATTAAGGTACTTAGAATAGTGCCTGGAACACAGTGTTATATGAGGTTATTATGATTTTTTTTATATATGTGTGTATATATATATATATATATATATATATATATATATATATATATATATTTTGAGACAGAGTCTTACTCTGTCACCCAGGCTGGAGTGCAGTGGTGCGATCTCGGGTCATAGCAACCTCTACCTCCCAGGTTGAAGTGATTCTCGTGCCTCAGCCTCCCTAATAGCTGAGATTATAGGTGTGAGCCACCACACCGAGCTAATTTTTGTATTTTTTTGTAGAATGGGGGTTTCACCATGTTGGCCAGGCTGGTCTTGAATACCTGACCTCAAGTGATCCACCCACCTCGGCCTCCCAAAGTGCTGGGATTACAAGCATGAGCCACTGCGCCTGGCCGACGTTATCACTTTAATCTAGCTTCGTAGACCAGAAAGATGGTGACAATGAACTAATACTAAGAACACAGGATCATTGAGAATATAAAATACTGAGGAGAGTGATGGAGAAAAATAACAAATTCCATTTAGATATACTGAATTTGAGATATCTGCAGGTTATCTGGGGATAAAATCAGTATGAAATATAAGTCTCAAAGATGGAGGTGTATTGTATAAGACATTTTAAAAGTGAATTCTGGGCCGGGCACGGTGGCTCAAGCCTGTAATCCCAGCACTTTGGGAGGCCGAGACGGGCAGATCACGAGGTCAGGAGATCGAGACCATCCCGGCTATCCTGGTGAAACCCCCGTCTCTACTAAAAAATACAAAAAAGAAAAAAAACAAAACTAGCCGGGCGAGGTGGCTGGCACTTGTAGTCCCACCTACTCAGGAGACTGAGGCAGGAGAATGGCATAAACCCAGGAGGCGGAGCTTGCAGTGAGCTGAGATCTGGCCACTGCACTCCAGCCTGGGCGACAGAGCGAGACTCCATCTCAAAAAAAAAAGTAAATTCTGACTTGTGTGTGACAAGCTGTATCTAAAATGGATCAGTTCTAATTCCTCAGTGTTTTGATTCTGACAAGACCAATGCATCTGTAAACTTTTGGAGGCACTAAATGGTTTTTTGTTCACTAGTAAATCATTCTCATTTTGGTTTATCTACAGCATGGAATTGAGACAGGGATTTGAGAGAAAAGAGGGAAACTCACATTTGGAAGGTTGGGGGAAGGGACTCTGGAGCCTCTTTTGATTACAATTGAATCCCTGTAGCCAGTGTACCATGGCAACCTTCCCAGTCGGCCACCTCATTTCCATCTGCTTTGGAGAAGGAAGGGGGCGGGACAGAGGTGGTTCAATGTGCATTCTTGTGAGTAGGTGTAAAATGCAACCGAATTGTAAATTGTGCTTCATGAAAACTGACATACTCTATTGTCTTCTCTGTTTCCTTCTCTTTCTTGTCTTCTCCAGATGCCTTTTAGCCTCTTCAAATTTTGTCCCCTTTCCTCAAATGTCAGATTTCATCAGTAGGCGTGGCTAAATTACCACTCCAATGTACCAGAGCAAAATTACAAATTAAAAAGTGTATCTCAGGACATAAATATTTTGTTTAAAAGAGTGGTCCAGAGGCCGGGCGTGGTGGCTCCTGCCTGAAATCCCAGCACTTTGGGAGGCTGAGGCCGGCTGATTGCTTGAGCCCAGGTGTTCGAGGCCAGCCTGGGCAACATGGAGAAACCCTGTTTCTACAAAGAATACAAAAATTAGCTAGGCATGGTGGTGTGGGCCTGTAGTCCCACCTACTCAGAGGCTGAGGTGTGAGGATGGCTTGAGCCCAGGAGGTCAAGGCTGCAGTGAGCCGTGATCATACCACTGCACTCCAGCCTGGGCAACAAGTGAGACTCTGACACATAAAAAAAAGACGGCTCCAGTAAATAAATGAACATTAATGAGTTACTTCAAAGCATTGTATTCCAATGCCAGAGTTGTTTTTTCTTTTTAATATTACAGGGTCCAGGTATTTATTGTGTTATTTTGTAAGTCTTACTTCTGGAATAGAAATTCATTAATATTTATCTCTGCTATACACACAAAAATCCTTCCCCAAATAGATAAAACTCAGTTACCAGAATGACCACAGATAATTCTTACCATAGTTATCCAGTAAAAAACTATTATTTAGTAATACTGCATTGTTGACCAGATCCTGAGAAAAAGAATGTTAAGCTTTAAATAAAATTCTGAATTCTAGATGTGGAACCATATTCTTACCTAAATTGTTAGCGTTGGAATTTGGCCAAGGTAAATTCAATGGATAGTCTTTGTCTGGATAGCCCTACGTAGTAACAGCCAGTTCATTCAGTATATTGATCCATACTAAACCCTAAAATGAAGATAAACTTAAATTCCGTGTATCATTATAATCATGTCCATTCCATTGTTTATGTTTAGAGTTCGAAGTGTGTTTAGCGAGAGAATTTAAGGGAAACTTGGTTGCTTGAATATACCCATTTACACTCCAACACGCACCAAGAAGGCAGTGTGCCATGGACAGGTATGCTTATTTCACAAAAGATGCAGAGGCAGTGATGTGGCGTGAGACAGGTGATACCACAGGGAAGTGAGGTTAGGAAATGTGAACTAACAGCACATGGAAAACTGGACCACCAGCTTCGTCTCTGTATCCGTGTGGCAGCTCCTAGGCTGAACTCTATCTCACAGCACTCGTCACACTGTAATAACAGTTTCTTTCCTTGCACCTTGAGCACCTCTGGGGCAGGAAACATTTTTTTTTTTTTTTTTTTGTCTTTTATGCCAAGCCCTTGCTTTATACTGATTTCCTTGTCACTAAATCCAATGAGCACTCTTCTGTCCTTATTTAACGACTCCTCTGCAGTATTTGGTATTACTCAGCACTCTCTTGACACTCACTCCTTCCTTTGTTTCTGTGACATCAACGTGTTCTGCTTTACAGCCTCTTTCTTTGTTTCCTCTTCTGACACTTCTTTCTCTGGCAGTTCTTTACTGTTTTTATTTTTATTATTGTTTATTATTATTATATTTTCTTGGAGACGGAGTCTCGCTCTGTCACCCATGCTGGAGTGCAGTGGTGCGATTTTGGCTTACTACAACCTCCACCTCCTGGGTTCAAGTGATTCTCCTGCCTCAGCCTCCTGAGTAGCTGGGACTACAGGCGCACGCAGCCATGCCCGGCTACTTTTTTATATTTTAGTAGAGATGGGATTTCACCTTGTTGCCCAGGTTGGTCTCAAACTCCTGAGCTCAGGCAATCCGCCTGTCTCGGCCTCCCAAAGTGCTGGGATTACAGGCGTGAGCCATGGCGCCTGGCCTATTATTATTATTATTATTAATTTTTTTTTTGAGACAAGATCTCGCTCTGTCACCCAGGCTGGAGTGCAGTGGCACCATCACAGCTCACGGCAACCTAGACCTCCTGGGCTCAAGCGATCCTCCACCTCAGCCTCCTAAGTAGCTGGGACAACAGGTGTGCGCCACCACGCCCAGTTAATTTCTTTCTTTTTGGTGGAGATGGGGGTCTTGATATGTTGCCCAGGTTGTTCTTGAACTCCTGGGCTCAAGCGATCCTTTTGACTCAGCCTCCCAAAGTGCTGAGATTATAGGCATGAGCCACCTCACCCAGCTTATTGTTTTTAATAATTTTTTTTTTTTTGAGACGGAGTCTTGCTCTGTCGCCCAGGCTGGGGTGCAGTGGCCGGATCTCAGCTCACTGCAAGCTCCACCTCCGGGTTTACGCCATTCTCCTGCCTCAGCCTCCTGAGTAGCTGGGACTACAGGCGCCCACCACCTCGCCCGGCTAGTTTTTTGTATTTTTTAGTAGAGATGGGGTTTCACCGTGTTAGCCAGGATGGTCTCGATCTCCTGACCTCGTGATCCACCCGTCTCGGCCTCCCAAAGTGCTGGGATTACAGGCTTGAGCCACCGCGCCCGGCCTAATTTTTTTTTTTTTTTTTTTTTTTTTTTTTTTTTGAGACAGAGTCTTGCTCTGTCACCCATGCTGGAGTGCAGTAGCGTGATATTGGCTCACTGCAAGCTCCGCCTCTCGGGTTCAAGCAATCCTCCTGCCTCAGCCTCTCGAGTAGCTGGGATTACAGGCACTTGCCACCACGCCTGGCTAATGTTTGTATTTTTAGTAGAGACAGGGTTTCACCATGTTGACCAGGCTGGTTTCAAACTCCTGACCTCAAATGATCTACTCACCTTGACCTCCAAAGTGCTGGGATTACAGGCGTGAGCCACCATGCACGACCCCGTTTTTAATTTATTAAATCTGTTTGCAAACCTGGTAAGTCAGCCTGCTAAATATCCCTAAAAGTCCCCAAATCTATCTTGTTCCCATTCAGTGACATAACTTGAAATTATGGGTTACAGTTGGAGAATTCTGTTCTCATACTATACCACCAGCTTTATAACCATGCTGTTGTCATTAGACGCCAAATACACATCTCCATCCCCTTCAGTCCTGACCTTTCCCTAAGCAGTCCCAATCTCAGATTCCCAGCAGCCTCTAAGACTTCTGCCCTCAATTCCTTTATCACCTAAATGGTGTAACATTCAGCTTGTTAGATCACATCGACTGAAGTTTCCTGCCCTCAACACCCTCTGCCTCGCACACACACAAATGCATTTTCTGCTTAGACTTGCATCCCTTCTCAACTTCCCTATTCTGTTAACAGCACCACTACCATTTCATTCTCTGAGTCTTCCAGGCTAAAAACTTTAAGGGTTAGGCAGGGCACAGTGGCTCACGCCTGTGATCCCAGCACTTTCAGAGACTGGGGTAGGAGCACTGCTTGAGGCCAAGAGTTTGAGACCAGCCTGAGCAAGAAAAGTGAGATCCCTTCTCTACAAAAAAACCCAAGTGTGGTGGTGTGGCCCTGTAGTCCCAGCTACACAGGAGGCTGAGGTGGGAGGATCACTTGAACCCAGAAGTTTGAGACTGCTGTGAACTATGATTATGCCACTGCTCTCCAGCCTGGGCCCCGCCTCTAAAAAAAGAAAAAAGAACAAAAACACTTTAAGGGTTGATTTTGACTCCTTCCTTTTTACCACATGTCCAACCAATCACCACAAGGATTCTTCCTTCGAATGATGTTTTCTCTTACCCCTTTCTATCCCTTATGATGGCCTGAGACTTTCTGCTTAGATTATTGCAATAACAGTATTGGTCTCCTTCTCCAGTCTCTTTTCCTACTCCAAAAACCAGTCACATTAATTTTATGAAAATGCTGTTCCCTTCATAAATTTTTCACTGTTTTTTTTGTTTTGTTTTGTTTTTTTACCTGGTGACAGGGTCTCTCTCACTCTGTTGCCCAAGCTGGAATGCAGTGGCACAATCATCACAGCTCATTGCAGCCTTGACCTCCCAGGGTCAAGCAATCTTCCTGCCTCAGCCTCTCAAGTACCTAGAACCACAGGTGCATGCCACCTTACCCAGCTAATTTTTAAAAATTTTTGTTGAAATGGGGTCTCTCTCTATGTTGCCCAGACTGGTCTCGAACTCCTGGGCTCAAGCAAGCCTCATGCCTTGGCCTCCCAAAGTGCTGGGAGGCATATATATACATACATACATATATATACACACATATATGTATATATATGTATGTATAAAGGCTTCATACTGTGTATGGACTTAATCCCAAACTCCTTCAGACTGAAATTCAAGACATTTTATTAACTAGTTCCACCCTCTCTATATAACACATCACTTACCCACCCTCGAATGCCTTAATCAAGCCAATTTCTTTGTCCTCCTTTATCCAGGCAACAGTTCATTATTATACTGTATCTTTCCTAATGTTATTTTTCCTATTTAGAGTACTTATTCCACTCCCATTCTATTCAAGAGCCACCATTTCTAATAAAATCTTCCATTATAAACATATACAGTCTCACGCCTGTAATCCTAACACTTTGGGAGGCCAAGGTGGGTGGATTGCCTGAGTTCAGCAGCTCGAGACCAGCCTGGACAACACGGCGAAACCCCATTTCTACTAAAATACAAAAAATTAGCCAGGCATGGCAGTATGTGCCTGTAATCCCAGCTACTCGGGAAGCTGAGGCAGGAGAATCACTTGAACCCAGGAGGCAGAGGTTGCAATGAGCCAAGATAGCACCATTGCACTCCAGCCTGGGCAACAGCAAGACTCTGTCTCTAAATAAAAATAAATAAATAAATAAATAAATAAACATTAGTTCAATTTGAGATACCTGAGGAAACAAGACAGAGACTGGAAATTGACTATATGATCTGAGGCTAGGAAGAGATATCAGGAAGTCATCAGGCCGGGCAAGGTGGCTCACACCTGTAATCCCAGTACCTTGGGAGGCAAAAGCAGGTGGATCACCTGAGGTCAGGAATTCAAGACCAGTCTGGCCAGCATGGTGAAACCCAGTCTCTACTAAAAATACAAAAATTAACTGGGCGTGGTGGTGGTGCCTGTAATCCCAGCTACTCCGGAGGCTGAGGCAGAAGAGTCGCTTGAACCTGGGAGGCAGAGTTGCAGTGAGCCGAGATCATGCTATTGCACTCCAGCCTGGGTGACAAGAGTGAAACTCCATCTCAAAAAAAAAAAAAAGGAAGTCATCAGCACCAGGCACAGTGGCTCCTACCTGTAATCCCAGCTACTGGGTGGGGAGGCTGAGGTAGGAGGATCACGTGAGGCCAGGAGTTTGAGACCAGCCTAGGCAATATAGCAAGACCCTGTCTCTAAAAAAAAAATTAAAAGTAAATAAATAAATAAAAGAAGTCATCGGCATATAGGAAGGATTTGAAGCCTTGGGAATGAATGCACTTGCCATCCACTAAAAATGTATGAGACCACATAGAATAAAATGAGGAAAAGGTCTAGAACTGAAGCTTGAGGAATTCCAACATTTGAAGATTAGGGAAAGGAGGACGATCCAGCAGAGACTGACTAGAAACAAAAATGTAGGAGAGAAACCCAGAAAATGTAGAGTTTTTGAGGCTAAGGGAAGAAAGTGTCTTGAAGGAGATAATAGTCAACTGTGACAAAGCCTGTCACAGGTCAACAAGAACTACAATGTGTCCAGTGGATTTAACAACTAAGATAGACCAGGCATGGTGGCTCACGCCTGTAATCTCAGCACTTTGGGAGGCTGAGGCAAATTGGTCACTTGAGGCCAGGAGTTCGAGACCAGCCTGGTCAACACAGGGTAACCCTGTCTCTACTAAAAATACAAAAATTAGCTGGGCATGGTGGTGGGCACCTGTAATCCCCGCTACTTGAGAGGCTGAGGCAGGAGAATCATTTGAACCCAGGAGGCAGAGGCTGCAGTGAGCCCATATCACGACACTGCACTTGAGCGAGACTCCATCTCAAAAACAAACAAACAAACAAAAAACAAACATGGAGGCAATTTAGTTTAAAGGAGTGATAGGAGCAGAATCCAGTTTGAAATGGATTTAGGGATGAATAGGAGGTGAAGATGTAAAAAAAAAAAGTGTTCGACAATTCTTGTTTCCCTCAGAAGTTATGATACATGGAGTCATGAAATAGATCCTCTCTACTGGGATCTATTGCATGGTCCCTCTCCAAACACACACACGTTCATGTCATTCTCAAACCTATAGGAATGTACGTGTCTCAATTATTCCAATAAATTGGAAGATTCTAGAGAAAAGAGACCATGCTATTACCTCTGAACTCTTTACCACCTAGGATGGTCTTGGGTTGGCAGTAAATGCTTGCTGATTATAAATGGTAAAATACTTAATTAAATATCTTCTTTTTTAAGACAGAGTCTCATTCTGTCACTCAGGCTGGAGTGCAGTGGTATGATCTCAGTTCACTGCAACCTCCGCCTCCCAAGTTCAAGTGATTCTTATGTCTTAGCCTCCACAACAGCTGGGATTACAGGCACGAGCCACCACACCTGGCTGGTGTTTTGTTTTGTTTTGTTTTAGTAGAGGTGGGGTTTCACCATGTTGGCCAGGCTGGTCTCGAACTCCTGACCTCAAATAATCCCCTGCCTCAGCCTCCTAAAGTGCTGGGATTACAGGCATGAGCCACCTCACCCGAGCTAATTTTTATATTTTTGATAGAGACAGGGTTTCACCATGTTTTCCAGGCTGGTCTCAAACTCCTAAACCTCAGGTGGTCCACCCACCTTGGCCTCCCAAAGTGCTGGGATTACAGGAGTAAACCACCGCTCTGGCTAATATCTTTACATTACTAAGCATGATAATAGGTAATGAAAATCTGCAAAGGCTGGGCACCGTGGCTCACACCTATAATCCCAGCACTTTAGGAGGCTGAGGCAGGTGGATAACCTGAAGTCAGGAATTCAAGACCAGCCTGGCCAACATGGCGAAACCCCATCTCTACGAAAAACACAAAAATTAGCCGGGCATGGTGGCCAGCACCTGTAATCCCAGCTACTCAGGAGGTTGAGGCAGGAGAATCACTTGAATTTGGGAAGCGGAGGTTGCAGTGAGCCGAGATCGTGCCACTGCACTCCAGCCTGGGTGACAGAACGAGACTCCATCTCAAAAAAAAGAAAGAAAGAAAGAGAGAGAGAGAAAGAAAGAAGGAAGGAAGGAAGGAAGGAAGGAAGGAAGGAAGGAAGGAAGGAAGGAAGGAAGGAAGGAAGGAAGGAAGGAAGGAAACTGCACAGAGAGCTATTCATTTAACTGAACAAACGTGGTGTATAACATCTACTGTAGTTAGGCACTTTGGCAGGAACTAGGACTTACATTTTAATGGAGGAGAAATGTAGACATGTAAATAAATGATTAAAATTCTATAAATACTATGAAAGAAGAATGTTTTATGCTAATCTTACTGTGTACAAGAATGAATCCATTAGCAGAATATTTGTACATGTATATTGATGTCAAGTTTTTTAAAATGGCAATAAAAATAAGAGGTGAACTAGTAAAGAAAAATAGTTTTGCTTTCCACAGTTTGTGTGCTATTAAATCAGATAATAAGGAACAAAAATTATAGATTAGTTATATCCCCTGATCTTTTGTTTATATATTTGAGATTATCAGTGCTCAAATAGTCTATTTCTGACCTAGGTCTTGTTATATATGCCCAAGCAGAAGGAATAACCCTCATTTACATAAGGAACAGAATGGCTCTGAGATAGAATTACAAAGAATCAACCACGTGAACACTCCTCTCTTTTATTTAATCTTGGGAAATTGCATAAAGAAATGAGACTATTGGGTAAATAACATATTTCTCAATTAATCTTTTTATATTGTAAAGAAAATAATATTCAAAGCTCTGCTTCTCATTCCAAAAAGACTTGTACATGTTGCTATGGTCCAATAGTGTCTGATATATTTTATGATTAAAATTGTGAAAGTATTTTGAATGAGCTACTTATTAATCCTTAGGCTTCCTTATGCCATTTAATTCTTATTTTTGTTAAATATATTTCTGGGTTCTGAAAGAAGCATTCAAATACCTAATCCTCCTGTCTCTTCTGAAATATGCTTTCTTTGTTTTTTTTTTTTTTTTTTTTTTTGCTAAAGAGGTGGAAATAAGATGATGTTGAATATTATTTTTTCCTAGGAAATATGTTACAAGTAGATAAAATGATTTTTGCATTTTGGATATTATTTTTTTTCCAGAAAATATTACTGAAGCAAAATTGAACAAGTAAAGCAGAACTGTGGATGGCAGGCTAGAAAAATTCGTGGTCGCCATTGTCACACCACAACCTGCAGCAGCTGTATTCTCAAGTCCCTCCCTCCCACGCCCTGCTCAGCCTGCCAGCCTGGCAGGAATGAATGGGCTCCGCAGAGTGCTGTGTGAGTAGTTGCTGCCCACCCTGAAAATCTGCCGCTGAAAACCAAAAGGAAAAATTATTTGTAAAAAATAAATTTCCAACTTTAGTGGCCAAACTTACTTACCTCTGAAATTTCATCACCAACATCCAGTGGTACGAAATCCAGTGACTCACTCTGCATAGCCCATCGTTGCTGAGAATGGAGCCTTTCTAAATAGCAAGACAATGTTACTCCAATTTATTTCCTAGGGGTGAAAGCAAAGCCTTTTTGTCCCAAGGGGCAACTGAGCAACCACCAGAGTCTCTAGTTGAATAGCAAGGGTGTGAGGCTGGCTAAAATTCCCACAGTCAGAAGCCCACTCGCAGGAGGATATTTACCAAATTGACATAAGAACTGCATAAAAAGTAAATGCAGTTATTGAGCTGATGTTTCACAGTTGTCTGTAGATGGAGGCAACATTGCAAAATAGTCTTCTTTTTACATTATATTATTCTCTTCTTCTTTTTAATTTGGTGTCTTGGTTATTACTATTATTTTGCTTGTTACTTTCCAGACAAAAGTCCAGTGCAGATATGTAACTGCACACATGTAGTACTAACTTCTGAGCTCAATTATTTCTCCTTGTATTTTCCCAATTTTATATCAGGAAAGATGATTCATTCCAAAGGACAATGCACCACACAAAATGTGTTACATAGACTTCTCATAAAGGAATACCTCTAGTAAACTATTATAACTACTCTACGTGCACTTGCTGTTGATTATTGCCATGTTAGAACTATTTGTTCGCTTCTTTATTTAGTATGGTTATTATTTCCATCTTCCAGTTTTATTTAGCTATTCGAGTGTGCATGTGCCTGCAAAAGAAGCTCTGAAAATAAGTTAGTTGAACCTGAGAAGCCATTTTGAATGACTGTATGACTAAATGTTTTTTTTAAATTAAAAAAAATCACAATTACCCAGACCGTTTTGAGCATTACGCCCATTTTCTCTCCCACTTTATTTTTAAAGCAATTAGAGATATTGAACCCTAACAAAATGTAGTCGAGTTTAATATACTGCGAGGGAGGGGCTGGCAGTAATTTTCCTTTAAATATTTAATCTGAACATAAATCTGTTATTAAGGGTAGGGGGAAAAAACCTCACATAGATAATTTTAACTGCATTTTGGGGTTTAAGCAACATAAAGTCTTCCAACCCCAGTCCCCTTTCTTCTTCCGCCCCTCCCCGACCCCACCCCATAATGGATGCTCGGCAGAATGCTTCTGCACGGTCTCTTTGTCTAAAGGATGCAAACAGTCTACGGATGCTAGAGAAAAAGGGGTGGGGGAGAGATTACCTCATCCCACGTCGTTTGCACCAATCACCAGTCTCCTGTCCTGGCTTCTCTGGGCAGATTGGGGGTCTGGACCAACAGGAACAGGCCCCGGCCCATCCCCATGGTGACCGAGTTGTATATATGGAGCCGCATCCGCCCATGTGCCGCAGGTTCTCTTACATCGACCGCCTAAGAGTCGCGCTGTAAGAAGCAACAACCTTCTCCTCCTTGTCTCCGCCATCTGCTCTGCAGTCGCGAAGCAGCAACCATGGTGAGAATCGGCTTTGGCTCTTTGTGGCCGTTGGGTGGAGTCAGCGCCCCCAGGCTCTGCTTGGAAAATCTTTAAGCTCTTTTCTTTCGTAAGCTCTCTGGGCGAGGGTGGTGGTGTGTTTTGTGAGGTTTAGCTTTACCCCAAATCCTCCAGCTCCGCCGCCGCCGCAGTGCGGGTGCAGGAACCCGGCCAGGACTGCGCCCAGGGCGCTGCAGAGCGCTGGGGAGGAACAAAGGCGGCGCCTGGGCGCCTGTGTTGTCCTACAGCCTTTCGGGGTCGCGGGCAGCCCGTCTGCCGCAACCGAGGGGTCTCGGGCGTCCCGGCTGGGTCCAGTGTCTGTGCGCACGGTTTCGCAGACGCCGAGGGGCCCCTTTCTGTCTCGCCTCGTTCTCTGGGGACCGGGAGAGGAGGAGGCACCCAAAAAGAGCGGGGGCGTTGGGCGAGCTGGGGGATGTGGGAGGGGGAACGGGAACAAAGCGCAGCCTGGGGTTAGCGTGGGAAGACCCCTCGCGGTCGTTGGCGTTTTGGAAAGATAACCACACATTCCCGGGGAAACATGGTGAGTTTCTACTGGAGCCCCCGGCAGCGGGTGTCAGGGCGGCGCAGGGGCGGGGTTGTTTGTTTCTGGCTTCTATGGCGTTGGAGCCACTGGGCGGGGTTCGCCCTCACTAAACCTCCTCTGTCAGGAGCTGACTTAAAAAAAACTTTTCATCATTGCGGAACTGTAGGCTCCAAAAGGGTTTTCTTCGCTATTATAATTAAGATGACCTTTTTTTTTTTCTCTTGAGCAAAATCACAATTCACTTGACAAACTCTTTAATGTCTGGTCTGGGGACGCCCTGCCCTGACCGACTGAAGTGTGTGTGTGTGTGTGTGTGTGTGTGTGTGCGTGCGTGCTGCTCGTTCAGCGAGGGAGAAAGCCTACTTTGTGAGCCCCAGGGTACCCTGATGGTCGTGTGTGTGTGTGTGTGTGTGTGTGTGTGTGTGTGTGTGTGCGCGCGCTGCTCGTTCAGCGAGGGAGAAAGCCCACTTTGTGAGCCCCAGGGTACCCTGATGGTCAGGACCAGGGAAACGCCCTTCCCCGCCGCCCCCCTCCGCCCCGCCCCCACCACATCAGCGAATAGACAATGAAAGTGGTAGCCCTAAAGACCACAGAGAAGAAAACCTCTATTGGATGCAAAGAATATGAATATTATGTGGTGGGTAGAGAATCTCAGGATTAAAATACTATTTTGTTGTTTTAAATAAATATTTCACTATCGTTCCACTGGGCTTTTATTCTTTGTTTGCTACCTTTTCATGTGATGCTTGTTTCTAACTTAGGAACGTGTGTGTGTGTGTGTGTGTGTGTGTGTGTGTGTGTTTTAAGATACGGATAATTTTTCAGCTTTTACAGTGGAGAAGATCTGGAAAAACCTTTTTCTTTAAAAAAAGGAATGAAATTGCTACAGACAAAGAATTATACTCCGCATCCCGTTGTCTTTTGTTCTAGTGCATCTTCATTAATTCATTTCAATTCAGGCACATGGTCCCGGGCGGGGTCAGAGGAGGAAAACTGGCAAAACAGCACAATGAGATCATGTAGGCAGTTGCTGGAAATAGAGCTTGCTCTGTTAAATAATGTAGCAGACAGTACAGGCTAGCACCAGGCACAGCAAATACAGCAATGCAGCAATGCAGAAGGCAGAAGCAGACCTTGTCTAAACCCCTTGTATTGATGGATTCTGCAGACAGACTGCAGAAGGGTGTGGCTTCTTGCCTCAGCTGCAGTACAGATGTCCATGTTATAATATCAAGTCAGTCCTATTCAGAAGAAACTTTCTTCTTTATTTAAAAGGGAAGAAAGCAGTAAAATTAATCCCAATTATGTCATAATTGAATTTACTTCATTTTACAAAATTTGTGCTTTGAATACTGAATACTTTTTAAATATGAAAAGTCTTTTATTCAAGCATGGTAGTAGGCACAATGGGCTGGTACCATGTGCTGAACAGGGCCAAGGCGACATCATTATTCAGACCACACCCATATGCAGCATTTGCAGCAGGTCATTTTCCTTAATCTTTGTATCGTGCTAGGGATGTGACCTCAAATAATTTTGAAAAATATCTGTATATTATTAGAAATATTTTTAAAAGTTTACTAAAAGTTTGAAATGCTAATACGCCTTAATTTTACAATTTTTTCACTTTTCCTTCCCACAGCGTGAGTGCATCTCCATCCATGTTGGCCAGGCTGGTGTCCAGATTGGCAATGCCTGCTGGGAGCTCTACTGCCTGGAACACGGCATCCAGCCCGATGGTCAGATGCCAAGTGACAAGACCATTGGGGGAGGAGATGATTCCTTCAACACCTTCTTCAGTGAGACGGGCGCTGGCAAGCATGTGCCCCGGGCCGTGTTTGTAGACTTGGAACCCACGGTCATTGGTGAGTTGACCTCAGTAACCCAAGTGAGATCCCAGGATGCTGGGACAGGAGGTCTGTCCTGGGGGGCTCCGCTAGTCACCCACTCACCCACTCCCTCCATCCTTCTCTCCCTCCTTCTCCAGATGAAGTTCGCACTGGCACCTACCGCCAGCTCTTCCACCCTGAGCAGCTCATCACAGGCAAGGAAGATGCTGCCAATAACTATGCCCGAGGGCACTACACCATTGGCAAGGAGATCATTGACCTTGTGTTGGACCGAATTCGTAAGCTGGTATGTTTCTTTTCAAGAATAAAGTAAATTAATGAGCCTAAAGAACACATTTGAAATACTGCTTTTTTTTTTTCAAACAGAATTGAACTGTTATTTTAATAAAGAGTGGAATGAGTCGTTCTTGTGGGGTTTTTATCAGTTAAAATGAACTATTTGGTATCATTTTGTAAATGTTAATGAGAATTTTTTAAAAAGCATTTGTCAAAATAAGATCTAAATCCTGGGAGATGTATGAAAAGTGAAAATATATTTCCTATGATTGTACTACAAAGAACAAAAACTTAACCTTTCCTCTGTTTCTCTCTTTTGTAATAGGCTGACCAGTGCACCGGTCTTCAGGGCTTCTTGGTTTTCCACAGCTTTGGTGGGGGAACTGGTTCTGGGTTCACCTCCCTGCTCATGGAACGTCTCTCAGTTGATTATGGCAAGAAGTCCAAGCTGGAGTTCTCCATTTACCCAGCGCCCCAGGTTTCCACAGCTGTAGTTGAGCCCTACAACTCCATCCTCACCACCCACACCACCC
The DNA here is from genome assembly GCF_049350105.2 of Macaca mulatta. Classification (NCBI taxonomy): domain Eukaryota; kingdom Metazoa; phylum Chordata; class Mammalia; order Primates; family Cercopithecidae; genus Macaca; species Macaca mulatta. The sequence goes on along the minus strand of NC_133416.1, from coordinate 56,351,023 downwards.
TGGAGCACTCTGATTGTGCCTTCATGGTAGACAATGAGGCCATCTATGACATCTGTCGTAGAAACCTTGATATTGAGCGTCCAACCTATACTAACCTGAATAGGTTAATAGGTCAAATTGTGTCCTCCATCACTGCTTCCCTGAGATTTGATGGAGCCCTGAATGTTGACCTGACAGAATTCCAGACCAACCTGGTGCCCTACCCCCGCATCCACTTCCCTCTGGCCACATACGCCCCTGTCATCTCTGCTGAGAAAGCCTACCATGAACAGCTTTCTGTAGCAGAGATCACCAATGCTTGCTTTGAGCCAGCCAACCAGATGGTGAAATGTGACCCTCGCCATGGTAAATACATGGCTTGCTGCCTGTTGTACCGTGGTGATGTGGTTCCCAAAGATGTCAATGCTGCCATTGCCACCATCAAGACCAAGCGTACCATCCAGTTTGTGGATTGGTGCCCCACTGGCTTCAAGGTTGGCATCAACTACCAGCCTCCCACTGTGGTGCCTGGTGGAGACCTGGCCAAGGTTCAGAGAGCTGTGTGCATGCTGAGCAACACCACAGCCATTGCTGAGGCCTGGGCTCGCCTGGACCACAAGTTTGACCTGATGTATGCCAAGCGTGCCTTTGTTCACTGGTATGTGGGTGAGGGGATGGAGGAAGGCGAGTTTTCAGAGGCCCGTGAAGACATGGCTGCCCTTGAGAAGGATTATGAGGAGGTTGGTGTGGATTCTGTTGAAGGAGAGGGTGAGGAAGAAGGAGAGGAATACTAAAGTTAAAATATCACAAAGGTGCTGCTTTTACAGGGAAGCTTATTCTGTTTTAAACGTTGAAAAGTTGTGGTCTGCTCAGTTAATTTGTATGTAGCAGTGTATGCTCTTATATACAATTACTGACCTATGCTCTAAAACATGAATGCTTTGTTACAGACCCAAGCTGTCCATTTCTGTGATGGGTTTTGAATAAAGTATTCCCTGTCTTAAATGAATTCAGTCCTGTGTTTTCTATCTGGGTGTCTGAAATTTTATTTAGTGCATTGAGAATAAAGAATAAGTGTTGCCTGTGGTTTATACATATCCTATGACGTGACGTTTGTGTTTTAAAGTATCTTAGGAATTTAAAACTTTTATTTGTGAAACACAAAATGTATATCTAAAGATTACCATCACAGAGCATCACGTACTTTTTTTTTTTTTTTTTTTTTGTGAGATGGAGTCTTGCTCTGTTGCCCAGGCTGGAGTGCAGTGGTGTGATCTGGGCTCACTGCAACCTCCATCTCCTGGGTTCAAGAGCTTCTCCTGCCTCAGCCTCCCAAGTAGCTGGGATTATAGGCATCCACCACCACATCTAATTTTTGTATTTTTAGTGGAGACTGGGTTTCACCATGATGGTCAGGCTGGTCTCAAACTCCTGACTTCCAGTGATCCGCTCGCCTCGGCCTCCCAAAGTGCTGGGATTACAGGTGTGAACCACTGTTCCCGGCTCATACTATTCTTAAGTTTTTACCTCATTATTATAATAAAGTTATTTAAACTGCCAGTACTTTTTAGAGTTGAAAGTTGGTAACACATAACCAAAATCTGGTTGGCTGCTGGATCTTATGGAACTAACATAAAATGGTGAATATTCCAAATGCATCACCTTTTCTTGTGCCCTCTGCTCCTTGGTATGTGTCTACCGCCATTATGCCTCCTCTGCCCAGGGTTTCCAAAACAAATCTACTCTCCAAGCAAGCAGCCCTATGCTAGACTTAGTTCTTTACCTTCTTTCCAAACCTATATTAGGCTGAATGTCTTGTTGGAAAAGCCTGATACATTTATTCACTCTAATGTGTTAATTAAATATCTGAAAGTTAATTCTCCAAGTTAATATGGGCCAATAACGTCAAATAATAAAACACTAATAGTGCAATTGCATGCATCAGCGCCAACACATAAAATGTTTTGAACTTAGGATTTGTCCAACAATAGAGCTCTGCTCTAGTCCGACTGACCAAAAGTCTCTCTGTTCCCAAGGACAGTAAATTGTTTTCCTACTCTCACATTTTCTGGTTCTGGGATATGTATTAGTTCATTTTCACGTTGCTATGAAGAAATACCTGAGACTGGACAGGGCACCATGGCTCATGCCTGTAATCCCAGCACTTTGGGAGGCCAGGCGGGCGGATCATGAGGTCAGGAGATCGGGACCATCCTGGCTAACACTGTGAAACCCTGTCTCTACTAAAAATACAAATTAGCAGAGCATGGTGGTGGGCGCCTGTAGTCCCAGCTACTCAGGAGGCTGAGGCAGGAGAATGGCGTGAACCTGGGAGGCGGAGCTTGCAGTGAGCCGAGATCGCACCACTGCACTCCAGCCTGGGTGACAGAGCAAGACTCTGCCTCAAAAAAAAAAAAAAAAAAGAAAGAAAAAAGAAAAAGGAAATATATGCACCAGGCAAGGTGGCTCACACCTATAATCCCAGCACTTTGGGAGGCTGAAGCAGACAGATCCCCTGTGCTCAGTAGTTCAAGACCAGCCTGGGCAACATAGGGAGACCCCGTCTCAATTCAAAGAAAAAATTTAAAAAAAGAAAACACAAAATATGGAGTATGGTGGCATGTCGCTGTGGTCTTAGCTACTCACAGAGCTGAGGCAGGAGGATCAAGAGTTCAAGCCCAGCCTGGGCAAAATATTGAAACTTTGTCTTCCCCTCCAAAGAAAAACAGTATGGTAGTTCCTCAAAAAATAAAACATAGAATGACCATATGATCCAGCAATTCCACTTCTACGTATATATCCCAAAGAACTGAAAGCAGAGACTCAAATAAATATTTGTACACCCATGTTCATAGTAGCATTATTCACAGTAGCCAAAATGTAGAAACAGCCCTATCAATGGACAAATGAATAAACCAAATATGGTGTATATTTACAATGGAATATTGTTCAGCTTTTAAAAAGAATTAAATCCTGACACATATACAACATAAATGAACCTTGAAAACATTATGCTAAATGAAATGTCAGAAACAAAAGGATAAATATTGTATGATTCCACTTATATGACATACCTAGATGAGTCGAATTCATAGACAAAAAGCAGAATAGTGATTACCAGAGGCAAGGAGGAAGGAAGTAATAGAGTTATGGTTTGTTGTTATTGTTGTTTAAGATGGAGTCCTGCACTGTAACCCAGGCTGAAGTGCAGTGGCATGAGCTCGGCTTACTGCAAACTTCATCTCCTGGGTTCAAGCAATTCTCCTGCCTCAGCCTCCAGAGTAGCTGGGATTACAGGCGCCTGCCACCACGCCTAGCTAATTTTTGTATCTTTACTAGAGAGAGGTTTTGCTATGTTGCCCAGGCTGGTCTCAAACTCCTGACCTCAGGCGATCTGCCCACCTTGGCCTCCCAAAGTGCTGAGATTACAGGCATGAGCCACCAAGCCCAGCAGATAATAATTGTTTAATGGTTACAGAGTTTTAATTTGGGATAATGAAAAAGTTCTGGAGATAGCTAATAGTGACGCTTGCACAACAATCCAAATGTACTTTGTGCTGCTACTGAATTATACACTTGAAAATTGTTAAAATGGGCCGGGCGCGGTGGCTCACGCCTGTAATCCCAGCACTCTGGGAGGCCGAGGCAGGCGGATCATGAGGTCAGGAGATCGAGATCATCCTGGCTAACATGGTGAAACCCCTTCTCTACTAAAAATACAAAAAAATTAGCTGGGCGTGGTGGCGGGCGCCTGTAGTCCCAGCTACTGGGGAGGCCGAGGCAGGAGAATGGCGTGAACCCGGGAGGCAGAGCTTGTAGTGAGCCAAGATCATGCCACTACACTCCAGCCTGGGTGACAGAGGGAGACTCGGTCTCAATTAAAAAAAAAAAAATTGCTAAAATGCTGCCAGGTGTGATGGTGCCAGACTGTATTATCAGCTACTCCAGCAGGATGATTGCTTGAGTCCCACTTAAGACCAGGATTTTGAGGCTGTAATGTGCTTTAATTGTGCCTGTGAATAGCTACTGCACTCCAGACTGGGCAACATAGTGAGACACTGACGACTGATTCTAAAAAATATTGTTAAGCCAGGCGTGGTGGCTCATGCCTGTAATCCCAGCACTTTGGGAGGCCAAGGTGGAGGGATCACAAGGTCAGGAGTTTGAGACCAGCCTGGCCAATATGGTGAAACCCTGTCTCTACTAAAATAAATAAATAAATAAATAAATAAGCCAGGTGTGGTGGCGAGTGCCTGAAGTCCCAGGACTTGGGAGGCTGAGGCAGGAGAATCACTTGAACTCCGGAGGCGGAGGCTGCAATGAGCCAAGATCGGGCCACTGCACTCCAGCCTGGGTGACAGAGCAAGACTCCGTCTTTAAAAAAAAAAAAAAATGGGCCGGGCGCGGTGGCTCAAGCCTGTAATCCCAGCACTTTGGGAGGCCGAGACGGGCGGATCACGAGGTCAGGAGATCGAGACCATCCTGGCTAACACAGTGAAACCCCGTCTCTACTAAAAAATACAAAAAAAAAAAAAAAAACTAGCTGGGCGAGGTGGCGGGCGCCTGTGGTCCCAGCTACTCGGGAGGCTGAGGCAGGAGAATGGCATGAACCCGGGAGGCGGAGCTTGCAGTGAGCCAAGATCCGGCCACTGCACTCCAGCCCCGGCGACAGAGCAAGACTCCGTCTCAAAAAAAAAAAAAAAAAAAAAAAAAGTTATAATGGGAACTGTTATTTTTTATATATATATATATATATATATATATATTTTTTTTTTTTTTGAGACAGGGTCTCACTCTGTCACCCAGGTTGGAGTACGGTGGCATGATCTCAGCTCACTGCAACCTCAGGCTCAAGTGATCCACCTCAGCCTCCCAAGTAGCTGGGACCACGCCACCATGCCCAGCTAATGTTTTTGTATATTTTGTAGAGGCAGGGTCTCACTATGTTGCCCAGGCTCGTCTCCAACTCCTGGACTCAAGCGATCCTCCTGCCTCAACCTCCAAAATGCTAGGATGACAGGTGTGAGCCACCACGCCCGGCCTATTATATACATATCTTACCACAATTGTAGAAACAAACAATGGAAGCATAAATCAAGTACTAAGAAAAATGATTGCCAATGGGGAGAGAACATGATCTAACTGCACTTCTTCTGATGCATTTGTGGTATCATTTAACTATAGAAACGTAACCATGTTACACAAGACAGAATTAAGTTAAGGTGGAAAAAAATCCTTAAAAATGGAAAACAAAATGAAACAAATATTTAACCAAGTATCAGGTTGGTGTCTTAACTACAGAAAGGGGAATTCTCTCTTTCTTTCTTTTTTTTTTTTTTTTTTGAGACAGGGTCTTACTCTGTTGCCCAGGCTGCAGTGGCATGATCTGGCTCACTGCAACTTCTGCCTCCCAGGTTCAAGCAATCCTCCTGCCTCAGCTTCCAGAGTAGCCGGGACCACAGATCTATGAGCCACCAAGCCTGGCTAATTTTTGTATTTTTGTAGAGACAGAGTTTTGCCATGTTGCCCAGGCTGGTCTCCATCTCCTGAGCTCAAGTGATCCTCCCACCTCAGTCTCCCAAAATGTTGGATTACAGGCGTGAGCAAGTGCACCAGCCACCCTAACAATTCTTGAAGTGTGCAGTTCAGTATTGCTAAATATATTCACTTGTTGTGCAACCAATCTCCAGAATTCTTTCATCTTACAAAACTTAAACTCTATACCTGTCAAACAAGTTATCATTCTCCCTCTCCACAGCCCCTGGCAAACACCATTCTACTTTGTCTCTATGAATTTCACTATTCTAGGTACCTTACATAAGTAGAATCATACAGTATTTGTACTTTTTGTGACTGGCTTATTTCACTTAGCACAATGTCCTCGAAGTTCATCCATGTTGTAGTATGTGTCAGAACTTACTTCCTTTTTAGAGCTGAATAATACTATATTGTGTGTATACACAAGTTTTTTTTTTTTTTTTTTTTTTTTTTTTTTTTTTTTACTCATTCATTCATCCATGGACACTTGAATTGCTTCCACCTTTTGACTTTTGTGAATAATGCTGCTATGAATATGGGTATACAATGATCTCTTCCAGATCCTGTTTTCAGTTCTTTTGCGTATGTACACAGAAGTAGAATTGCTAGATTTTATTTTCTGAGTGTGTGTGTGGTTTTCTTAAGAAATGAAGTCTCGGCCGGGCGCGGTGGCTCAAGCCTGTAATCCCAGCACTTTGGGAGGCCGAGATGGGCGGATCACAAGGTCAGGAGATCGAGACCAGCCTGGCTAACACGGTGAAACACCGTCTCTACTAAACAAATACAAAAAACTAGCCGGGCGAGGTGGTGGGCGCCTGTAGTCCCAGCTACTCGGGAGGCTGAGGCAGAAGAATGGCGTAGACCCAGGAGGCGGAGCTTGCAGTGAGCTGAGATCCGGCCACTGCACTCCAGCCTGGGCGACAGAGCGAGACTCCGTCTCAAAAAAAAAAAAAAAAAGAAATGAAGTCTCACTCTGTTACCCAGGCTGGAGTGCAGTGGTGAGATCATAGCTGACTGTAACCTCTAACTGCAGGGCTCAAGTGATCCTCCTGCCTCAGCCTCCTGAGTAGTTTGGACTCCAAGCATGCCACCACACTAGGCTAAGTTTTGCATTTTTTGTAGAGACAGGGTCTTGCTATGTTCCCCAGGTTTATTATTTATTTATTTATTTTTTTAATAGAAGCCATTCTAATATGAAGTGGTTGTAGTTTTAATTTGCATTTCCCTAATGATTAGTAATGTTGACCATCTTTTTGTTTGCTTATTAGCCATTTGTATATCTTCTTTGGAGAAATGCCTTTTCAAGTTCTCTGTCCATTTTTAAATTGGATTGTTAATATTAAAACACTTTTTTTTTTTTTTTTTTTTTGAGACGGAGTTTTGCTATTGTCGTCCAGGCTGGAGTACAATGGCACAATCTCAGCTCACTGCAACCTCTGCCTCCCGGGTTCAAGTGATTCTCCTGCCTCAGCCTACTGAGTAGCTGGGATTACAGGTGCCCACCACCACGCCCAGCTAATTTTTGTATTTTTAGTAGAGATGGGGTTTCACCATGTTGGCAAGGCTGGTCTCAAACTCCTGACCTCAGGTGATCCACCCGCCTCGATCTCCCAAAGAAATGGGATTATAGAGGTGAGCTACCATATCCGGCCAAAACACTTTATTTTTATATATTTTTTTGAGACAGAGTCTCATTCTGTTGCTTAGACTAGAGTGCAGTGGTGCTATTTCAGTTGACTGCAGACTTCCCAGGCTCAGGTGATCCTCCCATTTCATCCTCCCAAGTAGCTGGGACTACAGGATCATGCCACCACTCCCAGCTAATTTGTTGTTATTGTTGTTATTGTTGTTTCTTGTAGAGACAGGGGGTCACCATGTTTCCCAGGCTGTTCTCGAACTCCTGGGCTCAAGCAATTTGCCTGTCTTAGCCTCCCAAAGTGCTAGGATTACAGGTGTGAGGCACCATGACCGGCCAATGTTAAAACATTTTTATCCCACCATTTAATCCATGAAGATATAAGAATACTGAAATTGGTCAGACACGGTGGCTCACGCCTATAATCCCAGCATTTTGGGAGACGGAGGTGGGTGAATGACCTGAGGTCAGGAGTTCGAGACCAGCCTGGACAATATGGTGAAACTCCATTTCTACTAAAAATACAGAAAAAATTAGTCAGGCATGGTGGTGGGTGCCTGTAATCCCAACTACTCGGGAGACTGAGACAGAAGAATAGCTTGAACCTGGGAGGCAGAAGTTGCAGTGAGCCGAGATCACACTACTGCACTCCAGCCTAGGCAACAAGAGTGAAACTCTGTCTCAAAAAAGAAAAAAGAAATACAAAAATTAGCTGGGCGTAGTGGCGCGTGCCTGTAATCCCAGTTACTCTGGAGGCTGAAGCAGGAGAATCGCTGGAACCTGGGAGGCAGAGGTTGCAGTGAGCCGAGGTTGTACCACTGCAATCCAGCCTGGGCAACAAAGCAAGGTTCCATCTCAAGAAAAGAAAAAAAAAAAGGCCGGGCGTGGTGGCTCAAGCCTGTAATCCCAGCACTTTGGGAGGCCGAGACGGGCGGATCACGAGGTCAGGAGATCGAGACCATCCTGGCTAACACGGTGAAACCCCGTCTCTACTAAAAAATACAAAAAACTAGCCGGGCGAGGTGGCGGGCGCCTGTAGTCCCAGCTACTCGGGAGGCTGAGGCAGGAGAATGACGTAAACCCGGGAGGTGGAGCTTGCAGTGAGCCGAGATCGCGCCACTGCACTCCAGCCTGGGTGACAGAGCCAGACTCCGTCTCAAAAAAAAAAAAAAAAAAGAATAGTGGAATAATTAAAATGTAAAAAAATTAACTGCAAAAATTATTTTATCCTAAGACCATTGTAAGTTTTATTTCTCATGTGTACATTATTTCCTTCATATTCAAAAATACAACAACAAATAATGCTGGCTATGGTGCCCATCCTATCCTTTATTATACCTTTAATTGGAATGTAGTTTTTGCCCTTGAGATCCATGTTTTATAAATTTTTTCTGGGCCAGACGTGGGATTACAGGTGTGAGCCTATAATCCCATCACTTTGGGAGGTTGAAGTGGGAGGATCGCTTGAGCCTGGGAGGTTGAGGCTGCAGTGAGCCACGATTGCACTACTGCACTCCAGCCTGGGCAACAGAGCAAGACCCTGTCTCTAAACAAATATATAAATAAATATTTTTTCTCAATATATGGAAAGTATCTCAATACGAGAATATTTACATTATTTCTATATTATTAAAATTTTTAATCAGAACAGATGTTGAATTTCATTGAATGTCTTTTCAGCAATATTTGGAGATTAACATATGACTTTTCCCCTCAACATATTATAATGAGTTATTTTAAAAGATTTCCTAATATTGAATGCTCATTGCATGTCTAATATAAAAAACTTGGGGTTGGGCATGGTGGCTCACGCCTGTAATCCCAGCACTTTGGGAGGTTGAAGTGGGTGGAACGCTTGAGGCTAGAAGTTCAAGACCAGCCTGGGCAACATAGGAAGACCCCAACTCTATTAAAAAAAAAATTAGGCCAGGTGTGGTGGCTCACGCCTGTAATCCCAACACTTCGGGAGGCTGAGGAGGCAAGAGATTGAGACCATCCTGGACAACATGGTGAGACCCCGTCTCTACTAAAAATACAAAAATTAGCTGAGCGAGGTGGTGTGCGCCTGTCGTCCCAGCTATTCAGGAAGCCGAGGCAGGAGAATCGCTTGAATTCAGGAGGTAGAAGTTGCAGTGAACCAAGATCGTGACACTGCACTCCAGCCTGGCGACAGAGCAAGGCTCCATCTCAAAAAAAAAAAAAAAAAAAATAGGGCAGGTACTGTGGCTCATGTCTGGAGGCCGAGGCAGGTGGATCACCTGAGGTCAGGAGTTCGAGAACAGCCTGGCCAACATGGTGAAGCCCCCATCTCTACTAAAGATACAAAAATTAGCCAAGCATGGTGGCACACACCTGTAATTCCAGTTACTCAGGAGGCTGAGACAGGAGAATCGCTTGAACCTGGGAGGTGGAGGTTGCAGTGAGCTGAGATCACACCATTGCACTCCAGCCTGGGTGACAGAGCAAGACTCCATCTCAAAAAAAAAAAAAAAAAATTAGCTGGGTGTGGTGGTGTGCACCTGTAGTCCCAGCTACTTGGGAGGCTGAGGCACTAGAATTGCTTGAACCCGGGTGGCCAAGGTTGCAGTGAGCCCAGATCGCGTCATTGCACACCAGCCTGAGTGACAGAGCAAGACTCTGTCTCAAAAACAAAAAAACAAAAAAACTTGATCATAGTGATTATCCTTCCAATGTGCTGCCAGATTCTTTTTTTTTTTTTTTTTTTTGAGACGGAGTCTCACTCTGTCGCCCGGGCTGGAGTACAGTGGCTGGATCTCAGCTCACTGCAAGCTCCGCCTCCCGGGTTTACGTCATTCTCCTGCCTCAGCCTCCCGAGTAGCTGGGACTATAGGCGCCCGCCACCTCGCCCGGCTAGTTTTTTGTATTTTTTTAGTAGAGACGGGGTTTCACTGTGTTAGCCAGGATGGTCTCGATCTCCTGGCCTCGTGATCCGCCCGTCTCGGCCTCCCAAAGTGCTGGGATTACAGGCTTGAGCCACCGCGCCCGGCCGCCAGATTCTTTTTAAACTTTTTAAAATTATTGACTAATTGGTTGGTTGATTTTGAGACTATCATAAAACAGCCCCAGGTTATATTTGATGATACAGTTTCACTCTGAACAGCAGTGTATAGGGCTAAGTTTTATACTAGTATTTTTTTTTTTTTTTTTTTTTTTTTTTTTTTTTTTTTGAGATGGAGTCTCGCTCTGTCACCCGGGCTGGAGTGCAGTGGCCGGATCTCAGCTCACTGCAAGCTCCGCCTCCCGGGTTCACGCCATTCTCCTGCCTCAGCCTCCCGAGTAGCTGGGACTACAGGCGCCCGCCACCTCGCCCGGCTAGCTTTTTGTATTTTTTAGTAGAGACGGGGTTTCACCGTGTTAGCCAGGATGGTCTCTATCTCCTGACCTTGTGATCCGCCCGTCTCAGCCTCCCAAAGTGCTGGGATTACAGGCTTGAGCCATTATACTAGTATTCAATACAGACTGTGGAAGGTACCAGAGTATATCCCATAAAAAAAAGTTATTCCACCAGAAGCCTATATAGTGCACTCCAGGCAAGTAGGCCTTTGATTATCCAACTTAATTCAGAAATAGAATTTCGAGTATCTAAAGCAGCAGTTCATTCTTAATTACTAGAGGTGATGAGAGCAGATATCCTTTACCATTAAGTATGATGTTAGCTGTCAGTTTTCACAGACACTCTTATCAGATGGAGGAAGTTCTCTAGTTTCCTGGTTTGCTGAGAGGTTGGTTGGTTTGTTTTTGGTAAATGGATGTTAGATTTTGTCAAATTATTTTTCTGTGTGCATCTATTAAAATGATTATATGGGTTTTCTCCTTTTTTCTCTTGAATATGAAACCAACCTTGCATTCCTGGGATAAACCACAATTGCTTTATAGTTTAAAACAGGGGTTCTTAACTCAGGGCTCAGAAAAGCACAGGTACTTCATAGATAGCTCTCATGGTTTGGGAACTATCCTAAAGCTGTATGCAAAATTCTGTGTGTATATGTTCACGATAAGTTTTCTCCAAAGATAGCTCCTAACCATTCCTTTCATCCCTGTAGGTATAGGCTTATTCTCCCATAGAGAGATGGAATCTGTTCCCCTTTCCTTAAACCCTAGCTGGCTTGTGATGACTTTGACAAATAGAATGTGCAAAAGTGAAGCTGTGCTAGACCCAGGTCAAGCACTTAAGAAACCTGGCAGTTGTGTTGTTGTTATTGTTTTTTATATATATACACAGAGAGATAGCATCTCACTATGTTAATCAGGCTGGTTTCAAACTCCTGGCCTCAAGTGATCCTCTGCCTTGGCCTCCCAAACTGCTGAGATTACAGGAGTGAGCATCAAGCCCAGCCTGTTTAAAAGAAAGCCACCATTTAAGAAACTTGAGCTAGAGTAACAATGGATGAGAGACTATGTGAAGAGAAAGAGAGAGGACGTGTGAAAAAGAACCACCCCACCCCATCCAACAGCCAGCACAAAGGCCTCACATATGTGAGTGAAATCATCTTGGACACTCCAGACCCAGCTGGACTCCCAGCTCAGCACACCTGCATGAGTGAACCAGATGACATACCACATGGAATCATGAGAAATAATAAATGATGGTTTTAATTCAATCAGTTTTGGGTGGTTGGTTGTACAGCAATAGAAAACTGAAACAGGGCTTATATGCACATCTAGAGAGAGAATACTGTATACCGTTTTCTTTTTTTTTCTTTTTTTTTCTTTTTTTTTTAGACGGAGTCTTGCTTTGCACCCAGGCTGGAGTGCAGTGGCTCTACCTTGGCTCACTGCAAGCTCCGCCTCCCAGGTTCACGCCATTCTCCTGCCTCAGCCTCCCCAGTAGCTGGGACTACAGACACCCGCCACCACGCCCCACTATTTTTTTGTATTTTTTAACAGAGATGGGGTTTCACCGTGTTAGCCAGGATGGTCTTGATCTCCTGACCTCATGATCCCCCCACCTTGGCCTCCCAAAGTGCTGGGAATGCAGGCCTGAGCCACTGCGCCCGGCCTACTGTATACTGTTTTCATGAGATTATCCAAAACAATTATAACCACTAACCTAAATAAATGAAATAATAAAAATTATTTAGGAAATCCCTCATAAATGTATTTGTTTCAGTTTTTTTTTACATTTATTTTTATTTTTTTAGAGACAAGGTCTTCTTGCTCTCTTGCCCAGGCTGGGCTGCAGTGGCAAAATCATCGCTCAATGTAACTTCAAATTTGGGACTTAAGCAATGCTCCTACTTCAGCCCACTGAGTAGCTAGGACTACAGGTGCACACACCCACACCTGGCTAATTTAAAAAAAAAAAAAACTTTGTAGAGATAGGGTCTAGCTATATTGCTCAGGCTGGTCTCAAATTCTTGGACTCAAGTGGTCCTCCTGCCTTGGCCTCCCAAAGTGCAGGGATTATAGATGTGAGCCACTGTGCCTGGCTTCAGTGTGTTTTGTATAATTATCAGTACTATATTTAAGATTATATGTAAATTAGCCCGGCACAGTGGCTCACGCCTGTAATCCCAGCACTTTGGCAGGCCAAGTGTGGATCATGGGTGGATCATGAGGTCAGGAGTTCAACACCAGCCTGGTCAAGATAGTGAAACCCTGTTTTTACTGAAAATACAAAAATTAGCTGGGTGTGGTGACACATGCCTGTAGTCCCAGCTACATGGGAGGTTGAGGCAGGAAAATCTCTTGAACTGGGGAGATGGAGGCTGCAGTGAGCCAAGATTGCACCACTGCACTCTAGCCTGGGCAACAGAGCGAGACTCTGCCTCCAAAAAAAAAAAAAAGAATTATATGTAAACAGGGTGTAGCTTTGAATTTGGCAATTAAGTGAAAGATTATATGCTTTATAGAAATATAATGGAAATGGATGCCTAAGATAAAAAATCAGATAATTTATTGGACCATCTTTCCACTGCTCTGAAGCAAGTCGGTAGATTTGAGAAGTAGGCCAAAAGTTTTCACTTAAATATATACATATGAACATCTGAAAATATACATACAAAAATTATATAAAGAAAAGTGAACAAAAGTAGATCCAAAGTTCTATATTTGGTCAAGATATAGTTTCGTACGCGAACCAAGTGGATGGACTCACTTACCATAAATGGTGCAGCCATTGTGGAAGTGACTGTGATTTGCAGCTGAGTTAGAACATAGCTGGTAGAGTGGATCAAAATTGACTGAGGCGGCCAGGCATGGTCGCTCATGCCTGTAGTCCCAGCACTTTGGGAGGCAAAGGCAGGCGGATCACCTGAGGTCGGGAGTTTGAGACCTGCCTGACTACCATGGAGAAACCCTGCCTCTACTAAAAATACAAAATTAGCCAGGCGTGGTGGCACATGCCTGTAATCCTGCTACTCAGGAGGCTGAGGAAGGAGAATCACTTGAACCTGGGAGGCAGAGGTTGCGGTGAGCCGAGATCACGCCATTACACTCCAGCCTGGGCAATAAGAGCAAAACTCTGTCTCAAAAAAAAAAAAAAAAAAAAAAAAAATTGACTGAGACTGGGTGCAGTGGCTCATGCCTGTAATCCCAGCACTTTGGGAGGCCTTGTCTCAAAAAAAAATTTTTTTTTAATTGTTTTTTGTTTTTTTAAGACAGCCTCTGCCGCCAGGCTGGAGTGCAGTGGTGCAATCTTGGCTCACATCAACCTCCGCCTGCTGGGTTCAAGTGATTCTCCTGGCTCAGCCTCCCAAATAGCTGGGACTACAGGCGCATGCCAGCATGCCCAGCTAATTTTTGTATCTTTAGTAGAGATGGTGTTTCACCATGTTGGCCAGGATGGTTTCGATCTCTTGACCTCGTGATCCACCCACCTTAGTCTCCCAAAGTGCTGGGATTACAGGCGTAAGTCACCGAGCCTGGCCTTTAATTTTATTTTAGTAGAAATGGGGTTTCACCATGTTGGCCAAGCTAGTCTCAAACTCCTGGCCTCAAGTGATTCACCTGCCTTGGCCTCCCAAAGTGCTGGTATTACAGCTGTGAGCCAATGTGCCCAGTCAAAACAATTTTTTTTTAAATTAGCTGGGTGCGGTGGCACAGCCCTGCAGTCCTAGCTACTCAGATGGCCAAGGCAGGAGGATCCCTTGAGCTCAGGAGTGCAAGGCTGCAGTGAGCCATGATCATATCACTGCACTCCAGCCTAGACGACAGAGCAAGACCCTGTCTCAAAAAAAACACAAAAAACAAAACCAAAAAAAACCTGAGACATAGGGCAGGCTTCCATCTGGTGAATGGAGTAAGGAGGTAGGAAACAGCAGTAAAGGAAAATGATACTTGCCATGGATAGTAGCACAAGCCCATAATATCAACATTTTGGGAGACTGAGGCAGGAGTATCGCTTGAGGCCAGGAGTTTGAGACCAGCCTGCACAACATATCAAGACTCAGTCTCTCTAACACAAAAAAAAAAAATTTTTTTTTTTTTTTTTTTTTTTTTTTTTTTGAGACGGAGTCTCGCTCTGTCGCCCGGGCTGGAGTGCAGTGGCCGGATCTCAGCTCACTGCAAGCTCCACCTCCTGGGTTTACGCCATTCTCCTGCCTCAGCCTCCCGAGTAGCTGGGACTACAGGTGCCCGCCACCTCGCCCAGCTAGTTTTTTGTATTTTTTTTTTTAGTAGAGACGGGGTTTCACCGTGTTAGCCAGGATGGTCTCGATCTCCTGACCTCGTGATCCGCCCGTCTCAGCCTCCCAAAGTGCTGGGATTACAGGCTTGAGCCACCGCGCCAGGCCAAGATTCAACTTTTAAAGAAATCTCCAGGAAGAGAATTTCAAGCACCATCTGAGCAAAGATGCAATGTCACTTCTGATATTACATTACAAAAAGACTGTGACTTTCATCTAGAAACTAGTTTCTAGATTAGGCTGTGACATTATATATGTATATATGCTTAGAGAGATGTCTAATAGGATCTTTATCAAATATTAAGAGTATTGGCCAGGCATGGTGGCACACTCCTGTAGTCCCAGCTACTTGGGAGCCTGAGGTGGAAGAATCGCTTGAATCCGGGAGGTGCAGGTTGCAGTGAGCTGAGATCACACCACTGCACTCCAGCCTGGGTGACAGAAACTCCATCTCAAAAAAAATAAAAATAAAAATAAAAAAGTTAAAAAAAAGTTTTTAAAAAGTATACAATTCAATGGCTTTTAGTATATTCAGAGGTGTGTGATCACCACAATTTTAGAACATTTTCATCACCCCCTAAAAAACTCTGTAACCTAGGCAACCACTATCTCTAGGCAACCACTAATCTAGTTTCTGTCTCTATGTATTTCCCTATTCCAGACATTTCATGTAGAAGGAAGCATACAATACGCAGGCATTCATAACTGGCTTCTTTCTTCTTTTCCTAATCCATTCAAGTACATCTATTTTGGAAATATTTCCATTTCAATGATCTAAATTGTTATGAAGACCACCACCAGGGCATGAAATTTTAGAATATAGCAATCTCTTTGTATTCTTAGTTGATATACATGCCATATAATATACACACCATAAAATTCACCCTTTAGTGTATAAAGTTTTTAGTATATTCATCAGCTTGTGCAATATCTGTCCTTTTAAAATTTTATATTTGTCTTTTCACTATCTAATTCCAGAATTTAATTTCATCATTCATCAAAAGCTCAAACTCTGCACTCATTAGCAGTCACTCCCCATTATCTCCTTGCACTAGGTCATGGCAAACACAGTAATCCTCTTTCTGTCCCTATGAATTTGCTTATTCCATACATTTTATACAAATAGAATCATGTAATATAGGGCTTCTTTATCTTAACACAGTTTTATTTTTTATTTTTATTTATTTATTTTTGAGACAGAATCTCACTTTGTCACCCAGGCTGAAGTGCAATTGCACGATCTCAACTCACTGCAACCTCTGCCACTCAGCTTCAAGCAATTCTCCAACCTCAGCCTCCCAAGTAGCTGGAATTACAGGCACGCGCCACTATGCCCGGCTAATTTTTGTATTTTTCGTAGAGATGGAGTTTCACCACATTGGCCAGGCTGGTCTAGAACTACTGACCTCAGGTGATCCGCCTGCCTCGGCCTCCCAAAGTGCTAGGATCATAGGGGCCACTGTGTGAGGCCGAGCACAATGTTTTCAAGGTTCATCTATGTTGTAGAATGTATCAGTACTTCATTTCTTTTTGGGGGGGGCGGGGGCGGGGCAGGATGGAGTCTTGCTCTGTCACTCAGGCTGGAGGGCAGTGGCAGGATCTTGGCTCACTGCAACCTCCGCCTTCCGGGTTCAAGCGATTCTTCTGCCTCAGCCTCCTGAGTAGCTGGACTACAAGGCATGCACAACCATGCCAATCTAATTTCTGAATTTTTAATAGAGACAGGCTTTCACCATATTGGCCAGGCTGGTCTCAAACTCCTGACCTTGTGATCCGCCCGCCTCTGCCTCCCAAAGTGTTGGGATTACAGGTGTGAGCCACCGCGCCTGGCCAATACTTCTTTTTATTGCCAAATAATATTCCATTATATACATATACATTTTATTAATTGATGGACTGTTTATATTTTTTAGCTATTATGAATAATATTGCTGTTAATTTTTGTGTACACGTTTTTGTGCAGTCATATGTTTTCATTTATCTTGAGTATATACCTAGAAGTGGAATTGCTGGGTCTTACTATAGCTGTTTAATATTTCATGGAACTGCCAAGCTATTTTTCCAAGTGGTTATATCATTTACATTCCTACTAGTAGTGTAAGAAGGTCCAATTTTTCCACATCCTCACTAAGACTTGTTATTTTCTGTCTTCTTTTATTATAGCCATCCTAGTGGGTGTGAAGTGGTATCTCACTGGGGTTTTGATTTGCATTTTCTGATGGCTAAAGACCTGAGTATCTACTCGTGCTTATTGGTCATTTGTGTATCTTCTTTGGAGAAGTCTATATTTAGATCCTTTGCCCATTTTAAATTTTTATTTTATGTTTTAAATAGAGATGGGATCTTGGCCGGGCATGGTGCCTCATGTCTGTAATCCCAGAATTTTGAGAGCCCGAGGCGGGTAGATCACTTGAGGTCAGTTTGAGACCAGCCTAGCCAATATGGTGAAACTTCAGTATCTACTAAAATACAAAAATCGGCCGGGCGCGGTGGCTCAAGCCTGTAATCCCAGCACTTTGGGAGGCCGAGATGGGTGGATCACGAGGTCAGAAGATCGAGACCATCCTGGCTAACACGGTGAAACCCCGTCTCTACTAAAAAATACAAAAAACTAGCCAGGCAAGGTGGCGGGCGCCTGTAGTCCCAGCTACTCGGGAGGCTGAGGCAGGAGAATGGCGTAAACCCAGGAGGCGGAGCTTGCAGTGAGCTGAGATCGCACCACTGCACTCCAGCCTGGGCAACAGAGCGAGACTCCGTCTCAAAAAAAATAATAATAAATAAATAAATAAATAAATAAATAAAAATAAAAGACATAAATTAGCTGGGTGTGGCCGTATGCACCAGTAATCCCAGCTACTCGGGAGGCTGAGGCACGAGAATTACTTGAGCCCAGGATGGGGAAGTTGCAGGTTGCAGTGAGCTGAGATTGCACCATTGCACTCCAGCCTGGGTGACAGAGTGAGACTCTGTCTCCAAAACAAGCAAATAAAAAGAGATGGGGTCTCACTGTGTTGCCCTGGATGGCCTCAAACTCCTGGGCTCAAGTGATCTTCCTGCCTCAGCCTCCCAAGTGCTAGGATTAGAGACGTGAACCACTGCACCCAGCCTAAAATTTCATTATTTGTCTTTTTATTATTGAGATGTAAGAGTTCTTTATAAGTTTTAGATACAAGTATCTTATATATGTATAGAGAAAAATTCTCTTCAAACTGTTTTTCTACTCTCAAACCACAACAATCATCAAACAGAAGATGACTTCTGTGACCAAATGTGTGGAGGATTTCCCCACACCAAGTAGCAGATACTAGCTGGGTGTCCTCAGTTCCTATACTATCACTCAGAGATAGTGTCAGATTCCACAGGTTGAGGGTTCAGTCCCCAAGACTGCCCTACCCCCCAACTCCAACCCCACACACACCAGTCACAAGTTCAGCCTCCAGAACTTCTGACTCACTGGCTTCAAGTTGAGGCTCCCACGACCCCTTCTTTGGGTTCGATTAGTTTGTTGGAGCAGTTCACAACACTGAGGGAGACACATTTACCAGTTTATTATAAAATATATTGCAAAGGATACCAATGAAGAGGGTAGGTAGGATAAGATATGGGCGAAGGGGTATGAAGCTTCCATGCCCTCCCTGGGCCCACCACCCTCCGGTAGCCTCCATGTGTTCAGCTGTCTGGAAGCTCACTGAGCCCTGTCGTCTTGGGTTTTTACAGAAGCTTAAAGATACCAGCATTGCTTCTCCCAGGTTATAGGGTGGGACCCTCTCATGGAAGGGTATTAAGACCCACAATCAGGCCGGGCGCGGTGGCTCAAGCCTGTAATCCCAGCACTTTGGGAGGCCGAGACGGGCGGATCACGAGGTCAGGAGATCGAGACCATCCTGGCTAACACGGTGAAACCCCGTCTCTACTAAAAAAAAAAAAAAATACAAAAAACTAGCTGGGCGAGGTGGCGGGCACCTGTAGTCCCAGCTACTCGGGAGGCTGAGGCAGGAGAATGGCGTAAACCCAGGAGGCGGAGCTTGCAATGAGCTGAGATCTGGCCACTGCGCTCCAGCCTGGGCGACAGAGCAAGACTCCGTCTCAAAAAAAAAAGACCCACAATCAGAAAGATGGGGAAAGATTTGGCTGGACCTGGTGGCTCACACCTGTAACCCCAGCACTTTGGGAGACTGAGGTGGGCAGATCACCTGAGGCCAGGAGTTCGAGACCAGCCTGGCCAACACAGTGAAACCCCCATCTCTAATAAAAACATACACACAAAATTAGCCAGGGGTGGTGGCGCGCACCTGTAATCCCAGCTACTCAGGAGGCTGAGGCAGGATAATTGCTTGAATCCAGGAGCCAGAGGTTGCAGTGAGCCGAGATCACAACATTGCCCTCCAGTCTGGATGACAGAGTGAGACCCTATCTTAAAAAAAGAAAGAAAGAAAGAAAAAATGTCAGGGAAGATGAGCATGAACGGAGGGCAGAAGCAGAAGTTCAGAGGCCTCCCCTGAGGCCCAACATACCCAACATTCTAACAAAAGACTGTAACAATGGATATGGAAGTTATGAGCCAAGAACCATGGATGAAAACCAATATATAACACTACAGATACATGATTTGCAAATATTTTCTTCCATTTTGTGGGTTGTCTTTTTACTTTCTTGATAGTGTGTCCTTTGAAGCAAAGAAGTTTTTAATTGTGATGAAGTCAAATATATCTGTTTTTTCTTTTGTTACGTATGCTTTTGGTGTCATATCTAAGAAGCCTTTGCCTAACTCAACGTCATTAAGATTTACTTCTAGGCCAGGCGTGGTGGCTCATGCCTGTAATCCCAGCACTTTGGGAGGCCAAGGCGGGCAGGTCACTTGAGGTCAGGAGTTCAAAACCAGCCTGGGCAATATGGTGAAACCCTGTCTCTACTAAAAATACAAAAATTAGCTGGGCATGGTGGTGCGTGCCTGTAGTCCCAGCTACTTGGGAGGCTGAGGCTGGAGAATCACTTGAACCCAGGAGGTGTAGGTTGCAGTGAGCCGAGATTGCGCCACTGCACTCCAGCTTGGGCAACAGAGTGAGACTTCGTCTCAAAAAAAAAAAAAAAACAAACACAAAAATAAGCCAGGCATGGTGGCATGCACCTGTAATCTCAGTTACTCAGAAGGCTGAGGCAGGAGAATCACTTGAACCCAGGAGGCAGAGGCTGCAGTGAGTTGGAGATTGCGCCATTGCACTCCAACCTGGGCAACAAGAGCAAAATTCCAGTCTCGAAAAAAAAAAAAAGGATCACTTTTAAAAAGAGACAGCAAGAATAGAACAGGGAGAGCAGTAAGTAGATTATTTTAGTGTCTGAGAGAAAGATGCCAGACACTCAGGTTATGTTTTGTTAAGTAGAGCTGACAGGTTTTGCTCATGCGTTAGATGATAAATATCAGAGCAGGAGAGTGACAGAGAGAAGTCAAGGATAACTCAGAGGTCTTTGGGCTAAGCAACCAGGTGAATAAAGGTTACATTTACTCAGATGGAGAATCCTGGGAGAAGAAAGGAGCAGTTTGTATGTGTGTGTGGAGTGGTGTGGAGTTCAAGAGTTCTGTTTTGGACATGATAAACTTAGGATGCCTATTAGGCATCCAATCGGAGATGTAGAGTAGGCATCTGGATACGTGTTTCAGACAATAGGCCTGGGTAGAAGATATAAATTTGGGAGTTACCAGTATACGGATATTTAAAGTCATGAGACTAGATGAGTGTACATATTTTATTTTCTTTTTTTCTTTTTTTTTTTTTTTTGAGATGGAGTTTCACTCTGTCGCCCAGGCTGGAGTGCAGTAGCGCTATCTCGGCTCACTGCAAGTTCCACCTCCCAAGTTCATGCTATTCTCCTGCCTCAGCCTCCCGAGTAGTTGGGACTACAGGTGCCCACCACCACATCTGGCTATTTTTTTTTTTTTTTTGTATTTTTGTTAGAGACGGGGTTTCACTGTGTTAGCCAGGATGGTCTCTATCTCCTGACCTCGTGATCCACCCGCCTCGGCCTCCCATAGTGCTGGGATTACAGGTATGAGGCACTGCGCCAGGCCGAGTGTACATATTTTCTTATGGAATTAGATTATGTGACCATTTCTCTCTTTTTTTTTTTTCTTTAGATGGAGTCTCACTCTGTGGCCCAAGCTGCAGTGCAGTAGCTCAACCTTGGCTCACTGCAACCTCTGCCTCCCGGGTTAAAGCAATTCTCGACCTGGCGTGGTGGCTCACGTCTGTAATCCCAGCACTTTGGGAGGCCAAGGCGGGTGGATCACGAGGTCAGGAGATCGAGACCATCCTGGCTAACATGGTGAAACCCTGTCTCTATTAAAAATGCAAAAAATTAGCTGGGCACGGTGGCAGGCGCCTGTAGTCCCAGCTACCCGGGAGGCTGAGGCAGGAGAATGGCGTGAACCTGGGAGGCAGATCTTGCAGTGAGCTGAGATCACGCCACTGCACTCCAGCCTGGGCGACTGAGCAAGACTCCGTCTCAAAAAAAAAAAAAGCAATTCTCCTGCCTCAGCCTCCCAAGTAGCTGGCACCTGTAAGTGCCTGCCACCATGCCTGGCTAATTTTTGTACTTTTAGTAGAGACAGGGTTTCACCATGTTGGCCAGGCTGGTCTCAAACTCCTGACCACAAATGATCCACCCACCTTGGCCTCCCAAAGTGCTGGGATTACAGGCATAGGCCACCACGCCCGGCCTATGTGACCATTTCTCTGTATCAGTGTTCTTTACATTTTTGCTTATCACCTAAAAAAAAAAAAAATTAAACTATGTAAATCCAGTCATTTTTAAGTTGCTATCTAAAACTCTTCAAGTTAAGTTTAAATAGGGTAAAAGCTGAGGCAGGAGGATCACTTGAGGCCAGGAGTTGAAGACCAGCTGAGACCATATCTCTACAAAACGTAAGAAAAAAAGTAGCTTTGCCTGTCTTTCCAGCTACTCAGGAGGCTGAGGTGGGAGGACCTCTTTAGCCCAGGATATATATGTGTACATATAAATACACGTATATAGTATATGTGTGGAGATATATACATATGTAGTGTTAAATAATGTAATTTTAAGCATATTGTGGCCATGCATGGTGGCTCCCACCTGTAATGCCAGCACTTTGTGAGGCCAAGGTGGTAGGATTACTTGAGCCCAGGAGTTTGAGACCAGCCTGGGCAACATAGCAAGACCCCATATCTACAAAAAAAATTAAAATTAGCTGGGCATGGTGGCATGCATCTGTAGTCCCAGCTACTCAGGAGGCTGAGGCAGGACAATCACTTGAACCCAGGGGACAGAGGTTGCAGGGAGCCGAGATCATGCCATTGCACTCCAGCCTGGGTGAAAAAGCGAGACTCTGTTTCGAAAAAAAAAAAAAAATTAGCTGGGCACGGTGGTGCATGCCTATAATCTCAGCTACTCGGGAGGCTGAGGCAGCAGAATTGCTTGAACCCAGGAGGTGGAGGTTGCAGTGAGCTGAGATCGCACCACTGCACTTCAGCCTGGGCAACAAGAGCGAAAATCTGTCTAAAAAAAAAAAAAGTTTGACTTACCATGTTTTTTCTTTTGTTGCTTGTGCTTGTGGTGTCATATCTAAAAAAGCATTGCCTAATCAAAAGTAATAAAAATTTATCTCTGCTTTCTTCTGAGTTTTATAGTTTTAGCTCATATATTTAGGTCTTTGATCCATTTTAATTTTTGTGTATGGTGTGAGGTAGGAGTCTCTATTAGTTTCTTAGAGCTGCTTTTAAACCACAAATTGAGTGGCTTAAAACAAAAGAAATGTACTGCCTCATAGTTCTGTAGGCTAGAAGTCTGAAATCAAGGCTTTGGCAAGTTTGGTTCCTTCTGGAGGTTCTGAGGGAGAATCCGTCCCATGCCTCTCTTCTAGCTTCTGCTGGTGCTGACAATCCTTGGCATTCCTTACTTACCTTGTAAACACCACTACAATTTCTGCCTGTGTTGTTACCAGGCATTCTCACTATGTGTCTATGTCTTCACACGGCCTTCTTATAAGGACGGTCGTTAGATTTAGGGCCCACTCTAATCCAGTATTTCCCCATCTTAACTAACTACATTTGCAAATATTCTATGTCTAAAGAGGGCCATATTCTGAGGTTGTAAGTGGACACTCAATGTTGGATAGGGGGACACTATTCACACAGCAGAGTCCAACTACATTCCTTTGCATGTGAATATCCAGTTGTCCCAGCACCATTTGTTGAAAAGACTGTCCTTTGGAGCACCTTGTTATAGCCTAGCGAGGGTGGAAGTCTAGGCTCCCTACTCAAGTCTTGGTGATATAGGTAGGGGTGGGGTCACAGTTCTTTCTGTAGCACTTGGCTGGAGTACAGGAGTTGTTATATAAAGTTTGCTGTCTTGCTAGATTGTACCTTTCCTGGTTCTTTGGCTAGTGAGCAGGTTTTCGTTTTTTGTCTCACCCTTTGGCATTTTTGGATTGTCAGCTTCTTCAGTTCCAAGGCTTCCAGACGTAAGGTAGAAAGAAAACCTAGGAAACTCATCACCGTGTTGTTCCTTGGATCCCCAAGATCCTTAGCTTGTCTGCTGCCTTCTCTCCATCTTTCAGTCTTCTTCTTTTTTCTTTTTGAGACAGAGTCTCACTCTGTTGCCCAGGCTGGAGTGCAGTGGTGCGATCTTGGCTCATTGCAACCTCCACCTCCTGGGTTTAAGCAATTCTTCTGCCTCAGCCTCCTGAGTAGCTGGAATTACAGGCACACGCCACCACGTATGGCTAATTTTTGTATTTTTAGTAGAGATGGGGTTTCACCATATTGGCCAGGCTGGTCTTTTAACTACTTACCTCAAGAGATCCACCTGCCTCAGTCTTTCAAAGTGCTGGGATTGGCCGGGCGTGGTGGCTCAAGCCTGTAATCCCAGCACTTTGGGAGGCCGAGGCGGGCAGATCACGAGATCAGGAGATCGAGACCATCCTGGCTAACATGGTGAAACCCCGTCTCTACTAAAAAAAATACAAAAAACTAGCCGGGCGTGGTGGCGGACGCCTGTAGTCCCAGCTACTCCGGAGGCTGAGGCAGGAGAATGGCGTGAACCCGGGAGGCGGAGCTTGCAGTGAGCTGAGATCCGGCCATTGCACTCCAGCCTGGGTGACAGAGCAAGACTCCATCTCAAAAAAAAAAAAAAAAAAAAGTGCTGGGATTACAGGTGTGAACCATCATGCCCGGCTTTTCTTTCAGTCTTCTTATGTTTGTTTTATATACAATGTCCAGGGTTTTTAGTTGTATTTAGTGGCAGGAATTTGGGAAGTATGTCTACTCCACCTTCCCAGTGCACTGAATTTATAAGGCAATTTAAGTAGAATTAGCATCTTTGTAATCTGATACTTCCAAATACTACATGTGATATATCTCTCAATATATTAATCATAATCTCTCAATAAAGACACTATGTTCTTGCAGATGTCTTGTTCTTTTGTTGTTGTTATTGTTGTTGGTGTTAGTGTGAAAGAAAATAGAATCTTGGGACCCCAAACTCACTATGCCAAAGGGAAGTTAAGCTTGAGAGCTGAATTACTGCATTCCTTTTGTTGCCAGATAGCTGTAATTTCACAATCCTGTGTCATAGCCTCATTTCTTCTACTCCCTTTTCATATGTAAAATGTCAATTTACTGAGGCTAATCAGAGCCTCACAAGAATATAACCATTTGCTTCACTACCTACCCTGCCTACCTTTTTCCCCCTCCTGCTTGCTCTTTCCCCTTTAAATAATGAAGTTCCCTGCCAGGTATGGTGGCTCACACCTGTAATTCCAGCACTTTGGGAGGCCAAGGTGGGCAGATCACCTGAGGTCAGGAGTTTGAGACTAGCCTGGCCAACATGGTGAAACCCTGTCTAAAATGGGTTTTGGGAACTCTTAAATTCTAATCGTTTATATGTAAATTTTGCAGACAATTTTTGCATACATGTCATGATGTTACCAGTGGAGGGTGTCCAGGTCCTTGGCATCTTGAACAAAGAATTGGACAAAATGCACAAAGTAAGGAAAGAATGAAGCAACAAAAGCAGAGATTTGTTGAAAATGAAAGTATACTCCACAGGGTGGGAGCAGGCCGAACATGGGCTCAAGAGCTCAGTTACAGAATTTTCTGGGGTTTAGGGTGTGGTGGCTCACACCTGTAATCCCAGCACTTTGGGAGGTCAAGGCGGGCGGATCACCTGAGGTCGGGAATTCAAGGCCAGACTCACCAACACAGAGAAACCCTGTCTCTACTGAAAAATACAAAAATTAGCCAGGCATGGCCTGTGGCAGGCACCTGTAACCCCAGTTACTCAGGAGGCTGAGGCAGGAGAATCTCTTGAACCCAGGAGGCGGAGGGTGCAGTGAGATGAGATGGCGCCATTGCACTCCAGCCTAGGAGTCAGAGCGAGACTGTCTCAAAAACCAACAACAAAAAAAAATAAATAAATAAAAAAGAATTTTCTGGGGTTTAAATAACTCTCTAGAGGTTCCCATTGGTTACTTGGTATACACCCTATGTAAATGAAGAGGATATTTTTTGTCATAGCTGAAGTGTTTTCATTTGATTCAGTTCTACGAAGTCCTTAGGTTCCCTGCCTCTAGGCCCTATTCTCCTGCCTCAGTGAGTGGTGCAAGGTTAGAGATAAGCAGGTCCTTGCATGTTTGTGTGTTTCCACAGTGTCAGGTTTTTATTTATGCTATTGCGATCACAAAAGCCAGGAGCTACATGGAGTTCCCAAGGAGGCAATCTCCTCAGTACTGTTACAGTAGGTAGCTAGTCAGGCATGAGCAGGGCAGGAGAGGGCTCCCTGCACCCACCAGGAATGTCAGGTGACCAATGGTCAGGCAGTTGTCACACTACCTATCTAAAATAATTGGTCACAGCCAGTACCAGGGAGAGGCAGTTTCCCAACAGATAAACACCTGAAATTGGTAATCAGCAGCTTCCATAAGATCTAAGGAACTGGGCGAGTGGCCTCAAGCATGCACATTAAGAGGCAAAATGGAGGCGTATGACCTTCCAGAGCATTCCACCAGAAAAGGGAAGAAAACCACAGGTAAGTATGTTTACAACTCCAGTAAACACACTGCGCATGCTCACCTCCCAGGCGCTAGTAGGCCCCCGTGCATGTGGGCAGCTCACCCTAAGGGAAGAAAAAAGGGAAAGGGGCACGAAACACTAGAAGTAGGCCAGCATATAAAATCTTAGGTCTGGACCGGGTGCAGTGGCTCATGCCTGTAATGCCAGCACTTTGGGAGGCCGAGGAGGGTGGATTATTTGAGGTCAGGAGTTCAATACCAGCCTGACCAATATGGTAAAGCCCTATCTCTATTAAAAATACAAAAATTAGGGCCGGGCGCAGTGGCTCACGCCTGTAATCCCAGCACTTTGGGAGGCAGAGGCGAGCGGACCATGAGGTCAGGAGATGGAGACCAACCTGGCTAACACCATCGCTTTAGTAGAGAAACCCCGTCTCTACTAAAAATACAAAAAATTAGCTGGGCATGGTGGCAGGTGCCTGTAGTCCCAGCTACTCAGGAGACTGAGGCAGAAGAATGGTGTGAACCCGGGAGGTGGAGCTTGCAGTGAGCCAACATCGTGCCACTGCACTCCAGCCTGGGCGACAGAGTGAGACTCTGTCTCAAAAAAAAAAAACAAAAATTAGGCCGGGCACGGTCTAATTCCAGCACTTTGGGAGGCCGAGGCGGGCAGATCACGAGGTCAGGAGATCGAGACCATCCTGGCTAACACGTTGGTCTCAAACTCCAGACCTCGGCCTGGGCAACAGAGCGAGACTCCGTCTCAAAATAAATAAATAAATAAAATAAAATAAAATAAAAATAGAAAGATTAGCCAGGTGGTAGTGGTGTGTGCCCTGTAATCCCAGCTACTCGTGACACTGAGGCAGGAGAATCGCTTGAGCCTGGGAGGCAGAGGTTGCAGTGAGCTGAGATCGCTCCACTGCAGTCCAGTCTAGATGACAGAGTGAGACCCTGTCTCAATAAATAAATAAATAAATAAATAAATAAATAAATAAATAAAAAATCCTAGGTCCAAGGTGAAATGGGGCACTTCTCCTTCAAGTTGCCCACTTGGGTCTCTTCCAAGTGTTCTTTCCTTCCTTTCGTTCCTGGTGTAAAGCTTTTTAATAAACTTTTACTCCTGCTTTAAAACTTGCCTCGGTTTCTTCTTCTGCCTTATGCCCCTCAGTAGAATTCTTTCTTCTGAGGCGGTAAGAATTGAGGTTGCTTCAGGCCTGTATGGATTCGCTGCTGATGATCTGGATACCTGCCACGGCTAACAGTACTTCCTGTTCACTCAGTAGTCAGAGCTGTGTGCACACAAACCAGTCAATATTGTAAACCATATATAATAGTAAAATTAATCAATATATAAATGTTACAAGTTAAACATTCCACGATAAAGTAACATTTAACATCAAGAGGAGAAAGAGATAGGAGAAAGGGTTAAATAACCAGTCCAGGGGGAGCAAAGAAGAAAAGGAGTTCTGTTTTGGGCCAGTTGGTCTGTCAGTCTTTCGAGGAAGAGTCTTTGATGTGGCAGAGCCTTCAGAGGCAGATGCCAAGTTCTTATCACCAGTGACTGACCGCGAGACAATGTCAGTTAAGATGACCATTTCAAGCTGCTGAAGGTCTCATCTTTTTTTTTTTTTTTGAGACGGAGTTTTGCTCGTTGCCCATGTTGGAGTGCAATGATGCGATCTCGGCTCACTGCAACCTCTGCCTCCCGGGTTCAAGTGATTCTCCTGCCTCAGCCTCCCAAGTTGCTGGGATTACTGGGTGCCCGCCGCCATGCCCGACTAATTTTTTGGATTTTGAGTAGAGACCAGGTTTTGTCATGTTGGCCAGGTTGGTCTCGAACTCCTAACCTCAGGTGATCCACCGGTCTCAGCCTCCCAAAGTGTTGGGATTACAGGCGTAAGCCACCCATGCCCGGCTATTTTATTTTATTTTATTTTATTTTATTTTATTTTATTTTGACTGAATCTCACTCTGTTGCCAGGCTGGAGTGCAGAGGCGCAATCTCAGCTCACTGTAACCTCTGTCTCCTTGGTTCAACCGATTCTCCTGCCTCAGCTTCCCGAGTAGCTGGGATTACAGGCACTTGCCACCATGTCCGGCTAATTTTTTGTATTTTTAGTAGAGACAGGGTTTCACCATGTTGGCCAGTCTGGTCTCAAACTCCTGACCTCAGGTGATCCGCCCGCCTTGGCCTCCCAAAGTGCTGGGATTACAGGCGTGAGCCATCGGGTCCGGTTGGCCTCATCTTTTATAGTCACAGAATCCTCTAGTGAGAACTGATAGTGGAAGAGCATGCTTGTGTCCTTAACTGGCTGGATGCATCTTTTAAAAAACTTTGTTTATTAAGCAAAGCATCTCATCCTTGTTGACAAAATGCCCTATGAAATATAAAATGGGCCAGACGCAGTGGCTCAAGCCTGTAATCCCAGCACTTTGGGAGGCCGAGATGGGAGGATCACGAGGTCAGGAGATTGAGACCATCCTGGCTAACATGGTGAAACCCCGTCTCTACTAAAAAATACAAAAAACTAGCCGGGTGAGGTGGCGGGCGCCTGTAGTCCCAGCTACTCGGGAGGCTGAGGCAGGAGAACGGCATAAACCCGGCAGGCGGAACTCGCAGTGAGCTGAGATCCGGCCACTGCATTCCAGCCCGGGCGACAGAGCGAGACTCCGTCTCAAAAAAAAAAAAAAAAAAAAAAAGAAATATAAAATGGAGGCTGGGAGCGGTGGCTCATGTCTATAATCCCAGCACTTTGGGATGCTGAGGACGTGGATCACCTGAGGTCAGGAGTTTGAGACCAGCCTGGCCAACATGGTGAACTCCCATCTCTACTAAAAATACAAAAAAAAATTAGCTAGTCGTCTTTGCGGGCACCCATAATCCCAGCTACTCAGGAGGCTGAGGCAGAATTGCTTGAACCTGGGAAGCAGAGGTTGCAGTGAGCCAAGATCACGCCATTGCACTCCAGCCTGGGTGACAAAAGTGAAACTCTGTCTCAAAAAAATAAAAATAAAAAAATGAATGGCCATGTGCAATGGCTCACACCTGTAATCCCAGGACTTTGGGAGGCCGAGGCGGGCAGATCACGAGTTCAGGAGTTTGAGATCAGCCTGACCAACATGGTGAAACCCCATCTCTACTAAAAATACAAAAATTAGCCAGGCATGTGGCACGCTGTTCAAGAGGCTAAGGCAGGAGAATTGCTTGAATCCGGGAGGTGGAGGTTGCAGTGAGCTGAGATCACGCCATTGCACTCCAGCCTGGGAGACAGAGTGAGATTCTGTCTCAAAAATAAATAAATAAATAAAAATAAAAATAAAAACATAAATACAAAATGGAGTATTTTTCTAAGATGACGTTAGCTATGTCAAGAGTGCACTGTACCATACATAACTATTCTGTAAGGTTTTTTTCTGACACTAAACACCAATTCTCCAATTCTCTAACACAAATTGGGTGTCAAACAATTAAATTTGATTCTCTTGGCTCAATTCCCTAAAATTGCCCCACTTTAAGTGCCAGTCACAAGTCCCTCTTTGCCACCGAACAGTTATAAATTCAAGAATACCCGCCAACCTCCCTCAGGTTCAATAATGCATTAGAACAATTCACGGAATATAGGAAAACACTTTACTTACATTTAGCAATGCGTAAAGGATATAACTCAGGAACAGCTAAGTGGAAGAGATACACAGAGAAAAGTATGCCCTGGGTGGTGGTAGAAGGTAGAGGAAATTATGGAGTTTCCACGCCTTCTCCTGGTTGGCACCCTCCTAACACCAATTTTTTCAACAACTATGAAGCTTTCCACACCCTATTATTTAGGGGGTTTCCTGGAGCTTTCTTTTTTTTTTTTTTTTTTTTTTTTTTGAGACGAAGTCTTGCTCTTGTCCCCCAGTCTGGGGGAGAAGATCTCAGCTCACTGCAACCTCTGCTTCCCAGGTTCAAGCAATTCTCCTGCCTCAGCCTCCCGGGTAGCTGGGATTACAGGTGCCTGACACCACACCCGGCTAATTTTTGTATTTTTAGTAGAGATGGGGTTTCACCATGTTGGCCAGGCTGGTCTCGAACTCCTGACCTCAGGTGATCTGTTGCCTTGGCCTCCCAAAGTACTGGTACTACAGGTGTGAGTCACCGTGCCTGGCCAGAGTTTTCACTACATAAGCATAATTAAGGCTTGACCTTTTGGTGATCAAACTCAATCTCCAGTCACCACTTCCCTCCCTGGAGGTCTTGGGGGATGGGGCTGAAATTTCTAACCCTCTAATCCTGGCTTGGTCTTTTCATTCTGAAGCTACTTAGGTAGGCCCTCTCCCTCCATCTCAAGCCCCTCAGAAGCCATCTCAGGCCCCTTAAAAGCCATCTCAGGGTTGGGCATGGTGGCTCACATCAGTAATCCCAGCACTTTGGGAGGCTGAGGCAGGCAGATAACTTAGGCCAGAAGTTCGAGACCAGCCTGGCCAACATGGGGAAACACTGTCTCTACCAAAAATACAAAAATTAGCCGGGCAGGTGGTGCGCACCTATAGTCCCAGCTACTCAGGAGGCTGAGGTACGATAATCACTTGAACTGGGAAGCGGAGGTTGCAGTGAGCTAAGATCACTCCACTGCACTTCAGCCTGGGCAATGAGTTTCTTTTGAGATGGTAAAAAATGTTCTGGAATTAGAGTGTGATGATGGTTGCACAAGTCTATAAATGTGTTAAAAATCACTGAACTTGGCTGGGCGTGGTGGCTCACGCTTATAAACCCAGCACTTTGGGAGGCCGAGGTGGGCAGATTACGTGAGGTCAAGAGTTTGAGACCAGCCTGGCCAACATGGTGAAACCCCATCTCTACTAAAAATACAAAAATTAGTTGGGCATTGTGGCACATGCCTGCAATCCCAGCTACTTGGGTGGCTGAGGCAGGAGATTCTCTTGAACCTGGGAGGTGGAGGTTGCTGTGAGCCAAGATTGCGCCATTGCACTCCAGCCTGGGCAACAAGAGCACAAATACACAAACAAAAAACAAAACAAAAAACCACTGAACTTTAGCACTGTCCTGGCTTACAGAAAAAAATTAAAAACAAAACACAAACCCTCCACTGAACTGTACACTTTAAAGGGGTAAATTTTCTTTTTTTTTTCTTCCCCAAGATGAAGTCTTGCTCTGTCACTCAGGCTGGAGTGCAGTGGCACGATTGCGGCTCACTGCAACCTCCGTCTCTTGGGTTCAAGCAATTATCCTGCCTCAGCCTCCTGAGTAGCTGGGATTATGGGTATGTGCCACCACACCCAGCTAATTTTTTTAATTTTTAGTAGATATGGGGTTTCACCATGTTGGCCAGGCTGGTCTTGAACTCCTGACCTTGTGATCTGCCCACCTTGGCCTTCCAAAGTGCTGGGATTACAGGTGTGAGCCATCGTGCCCGGCCTAAAGGGGTAAATTTTATGTAATCTGAATTAAATATCCATAAAGGTGTTTAAAAATAAAAACCGGTGGGCCGGGCGCGGTGGCTCACGCCTGTAATCCCAGCACTTTGGGAGGCCGAGGCGGGCGGATCACAAGGTCAGGAGATCGAGACCACGGTGAAACCCCGTCTCTACTAAAAATACAAAAAATTAGCCGGGCGCGGTGGCAGGCGCCTGTAGTCCCAGCTACTCAGGAGGCTGAGGCAGGAGAATGGCGTAAACCCAGGAGGCGGAGCTTGCAGTGAGCCGAGATGGCGCCACTGCACTCCAGCCTGGGCGACAGAGCGAGACTCCGACCCAAAAAAAAAAAAAACAAAAAAAACAAAAAAAAAAAACGGTAAGTAAAGGGCAAAAATGAATACTCCTATATCCTACATGAGTCTTAATTCACCATTTTACTTTAGATTGACTTTTTAAACATTAATTCTAAAAGTAATGCAAATAGATTTTTAAAAAACTGTTGGTCAGGCACAATGCCTCATGCCTGTAATTCCAGCACTGTGGGAGACCAAGGCAGTAGCCTGAGGCCAGGAATTTGTGACCAGCCTGGACAACATAGCAAGACCCCTAGCTCTACAAAAAATAGTAATAATAATTAGGGCATGGTGGTGCACACTTGTAGCCCTAGCTGCTCAGAAGGATCACTTGAGTGCAGGAGATCAAGGCTACAGTGAGCCATGGTCACACCACTGCACTCTAGCCTGGAGGGACAAAGGGAGACCCTGTATTAAAACAAAGAGAGAGAGAGCGGGGTGGGTAGTGGGGAGAGAAACGAAAGAAACAAAAAAAGAAAGGATGGCAGGAAGGGAGGGACAGAGGAAGGGATAGAAGGAGGAAGAAAAGTATTAAATATAAAAAAACAGAGAGGGTCAGGTGCGGTGGCTCAAGCCTACAATCCCAGCACTTTGGGAGGCTGACGCAGCTGGATCACCTGAGATCAGGAGTTCGAGACCAGCCTGGACAACATGGTGAAACCCCGTCTCTACTAAAAAATACAAAAATTAGCCAGGCGTGGTGGCGCATGCTGGTAGTCCTGGCAACACGGGAGGCTGAGGCAGGAAAATCACTTGCACCCAGGAGGTGGAGGTTGCAGTGAGCCAAGATCTCACCATTGCACTCCAGCCTGGGTGACAGAGTGAGACTCTGTCTCAAAAAACCAACATTAAAAAAAAACCCTTCTCCTTAACCATCCTTAGTTATTATTGACACTTTGTTTTCATTACTTTTGTTTATTTATTTATTTTTTTGAGACAAGGTCTCACTCTGACACCCAGGTTGGGGTGCAGTGGCCCAATCTTGGCTCACCGCAGACTCGACTTCATGGGCTCAAGTGATCCTCCTGCCTCAGCTTCCCAAAGTGCTGGGAATACAGGCATGAGCCACTGTGTCCGACTGTTTTCATTCCTTTCAAAGCGCCTTTTCACCAGTTCTCATTTTATCCAAGGAAAATTGAGCCTTCCTTTCTTCTTTGCATAGAACTTTTAGATACTCAGATATCTAGATGAGACCTGAGTATCTGTGCAACATGGTAGCTACTAAATACATGCAGCTATTTAATTTTTTTTTTTTTTTTTGAGACGGAGTCTCGCTCTGTTGCCAGGCTGCAGTGCAGCGACCTGATCTCGGCTCACTGCAACCTCCACCTCCTGGGTTCAAGCGGTTCCCCCACCTCAGCCTCCCAAGCAGCTGGGACTACAGGCGTGCACCATCACACCCAGCTAATTTTTGTATATATTTGTATTATTTAATTTTAAATTAATTACAATCTAATAAAGTAAAATATTCAATTTCTTGTTCACACTAGATACATCTTTTTCTTTTCTTTTTTTTTTTTTTTGAGATGGAGCCTTGTCCTGTGGCCCACTGCATTCCAGCCTGGATGACAAAGCAAGACCCTGTCTCAAAAACAAACAAAACAACAAAAAAAACTTCATTGCTAAAAAATGCTAATGATCATCTGAGCCTTCAACTAGTTATAATCTTTTTGCTGGTGGAGGATCTTGCCTTGATGTTAATGGCTGCTAACTGATCAGGGTAGTGATTGCTGAAGGTTAAGGTGGATGGAGCAATTTTTTTTTCTTTTTCTTTTTTTTTTTGAGATGGAGTCTCACTCTTGTCGCCCATGCTGGAGTGCAATGGTGTGATCTCAGCTCACTGCAACCTCCGCCTCCCAGGTTCAAGCGATTCTCCTGTCTCAGCCTCCCAAGTAGCTGAAAGGTGTAAGCCAGTGCACCCGGTCGCAACTTTTCTTTTTTTTTTTTTTTTGAGATGGAACTTCACTCTTATTGCCTAGGCTAGAGTGCAATGGTGCAATCTCAGCTCACTGCAAACTCTGCCTCCCAGGTTCAAGTGATTCTTCTGCCTCAGCCTCCCAAGTAGCTAGGATTACAGGCATGTGCTACCATGGCCGGCTAATTTTTTGTATTTAGTAGAAGCGGGGTTTCGCCATGTTGGCCAGGCTGGTCTCGAACTCCTGACCTCAGATGATCCACCCGCCTTGGCCTCCCAAAGTGCTAGGATTACAGGCGTCAGCCACTGCGCCTGGCCTGCAGTTTCTTAAAGACAACAGTGACGTTTGCTGCAGTGATTGACTTCCTTTCATTAAAGATTTCTCTATAGCATGCGATGCTATTTGATAGCATTTTACCCACAGTAGAACTTCTTTCAAAATTGAAGTCAATCCTCTCAAACCCTGCTGTTGTTCTATCAACTAAGTTTATGAAATATTTAAGGCCGGGCGCGGTGGCTCAAGCCTGTAATCCCAGCACTTTGGGAGGCCGAGATGGGAGGATCACGAGGTCAGGAGATTGAGACCATCCTGGCTAACACGGTGAAACCCCGTCTCTACTAAAAAATACAAAAAACTAGCCGGGCGAGGTGGCGGGCGCCTGTAGTCCCAGATACTCGGGAGGCTGAGGCAGGAGAATGGCGTAAACCCGGGAGGCGGAGCTTGCAGTGAGCTGAGATCTGGCCACTGCACTCCAGCCTGGGTGACAGAGCAAGACTCCGTCTCAAAAAAAAAAAAGAAAAAGAAAAAAAAAAGAAATATTTAAAATCCTTTGTTGTTATTTCAATAATGTTCAAACATCTTCACCAGGAGTAGATTCCATCTCAAGAAACCTCCACATGAGCGTAGTGGCTCATGCCTGTAATCCCAGCACTTTGGGAGGCCGAGGCGGGTGGATCACCTGAGGTCAGGAGTTTGAGACCAGCCTGGCCAACATAGCGAAACCCCATCTCTGCTAAAAATACAAAAACTTAGCCGGGCATGGTGGCAGGTGCCTGTAATCCGAGCTGCTTGGGAGGCTAAGGCAGAATAATTGCTTGAACCAGGGAGACAGAGGTTGTAATGAGCCAAGATCGCACCATTGCATTCCAGCCTGAGTGGCAGAGCAAGAATCTGTCTCAAAAAAAAAAAAAAAAAAGTAAAAATTACTCTTAGATCCAAGGGCTACAGAATGGATGCTGTGTTAAGCAGTCATGAAAGTAACATTAATCTCCCTCCCTGTACGTGGCCATCAGAGCTCCTGGGTGACCAGGCGCATTGTCGATGAGAAGTAACATTTTAAAAGAATCTTTATTTCTGAACAGTAGGTCTCAACAACAGGCTGAAAATACTCAGTAAACCATGTTGTAAATAGGTATGCTGTCATCCAGGTGTTGTTGTTCCTTTTATAGAGCATGGGCAGAGTAGACTTAGCATGATACTTTAGGGTCCTGGGATTTTTGGAATGGTAAATGAACATTGGCTTCAACTTAAAATCACCAGCTGCATTAGCCCCCGACAGATTCAGACTGTTCTTTGAAGCTTTGAAGGTAGGCACGGACTTCTCCTTTCTAGTTATGAAAGTCACAGATGACATCTTCTTTCAACGTGAGGTTGTTTTGTCTACATCGAAAATCTTTTTTATTGCTCATTTTTTGTTTGTTTTCTTTTGGAGACAGGGTCTTGCTCTGTTGCCCAGGCTGGAATGCAGTGGCATGATCACAGCTCACTGCAGTCTCAAAACCCTGGGCTCAGGCAATCCACTCACCTCAGCCTGCCAGGTAGCTAGGACTACAGGAAAATGCCACCACACCTGGCTAATTTTTTTATTTTTGTTAAGATTAAAAAATTGCCTTGCTATGTTGCTCAGGCTAGCCTCAAGCAATGCTCTCGCCTCAGCCTCCCAAAGTGCTGGGATTAGACATTAGGCACTGTGCCTGGCCAAAAATCTGTTGTTTAGTATAGCCATCTTCATCAATGATCTGAGCTAGAGCTTCTGGATCACTTGCTGCAGCTTCTATATCAGCACTTACTGCTTCGCTTTGCACTTTTACATTATAGAGATGGCTTCTTTCCTTAAACTTCACAAGCCAACCTCTGCGAGATTCAAACTATTCTTCTGCAGCTTCCTCACCTTTCTCAGCCTTCATAGAATTGAGGAAAACTGAGGTCTTGCTCTGGATTAGGCTTTGGCTTAAGGGAATGTTGTAGCTAGTTTGATCTTCTATCCAGACTACTGAAACTTTCTCCCTATCAGCAGCAATAAGGCTGTTTCGCTTTTTTTTTTTTGTTTTGAGACAGAGTCTCTCTTTGTTACCCAGGCTGGAGTGCAGTGGCACACTCAGCTCACTGCAACCTTCACCTCCGGGGTTCAAGTGATTCTCTTGCCTCAGCTTCCCAAGTGGCTGGGATTACAAGTGTGCGCCACCACGCTCACCTAATTTTTGTATTTTCAGTAGAGACAGGGTTTCAACATGTTGGCCAGGCTGGTCTTGATCTCCTGACCTCAGGTGATCCACCCGCCTCAGCATCCCAAAGTGTTGGGATTACAGGCGTGAGCCACCACACCCAGCCTGTTTAGCTTTCTTATCATTTATTATCATTTATTTCTTATCATTTATGTGTTCACTGGAGTAGCACTTTTAATTTCCTTCGAGAATTTTTCCTTTGCATTCACAATTTGGCTGTTTAGCACAAGAGGCTTAGCCTTTAGCCTCTCTCAGAGACTACTGTAGGGTTATTAATTGGTCAGATTTCAATGTTGTTGTGTCTAATTGAACAGGGAGGTGTAAGAAGAGGTAGATGGGAAATGGCTGGTCAGTAGAACAATCACAACACACAAATTTATATATTAAGGTCACTGTCATATGTGATCTTATATTTGTAGCACTCCAAAACCATTACAATAGTAACATCAAAGATTACTAATCACAGATCACCATAAAAAATACAATAATAATAAAAAAGTTTTTTTTTTTTTGAGACAGAGTCTCACTTTGTCTCCCAGGCTGGAGTGCAATGGCGTGATCTTGGCTCACCGCAACCTCTGCCTTCAGGGTTCAAGCGATTCTCCTGCCTCAGACTCCCGAGTAGCTGGGATTATAGGCCTGTGTCACCACACCCAGCTAATTTTGTATTTTTAGTAGAGACGGGGTTTCACCATGTTGGCCAGGCTGGTCTTGAGTTCCTGACCTCAGGAGATCCACCTGCCTTGGCCTCCCAAAGTGCTGGGATTACAGGTGTGAGCCAGCACGCCTAGCCTGTAATGAAAAAGTTTTATATATTATGAGAATTACCAAAATGTGACACAGAGACATGAAGTGAGCAAATGCTGTTAGAAAAATGGTGCTAACAGACTTGCTTGATGCAGGGTTGCCATAAACCTTCAATATGTTTTTAAAAAAAAATAAAAGAAAGAGAAAACCCTCATCATCTCTGAAGTTCAGTAAAGTGGGCCAGACACGGTGGCTCACGCCTATAATCCCAGCTACTTGGGAACCTGAGGCAGGAGAATCCTTGAACCAGAGTCGGAGGTTGTGGTGAGCCAAGATTGCATTACTGCACTCCAGCCTGGGCAACAAGAGCGAAACTCTGTTTTAAAAAAAAAAAAAAAAAGGCCAGGTGTGGTGGCTTAAGCCTGTAATCCCAGCACTTTGGGGGGGGGTCGAGGCAGGCAGATCACTTGAGGTCAGGAGTCCGAGACCAGCCTGGCCAATGTGGTTGAAACAGTGTCTCTACCAAAAATACAAAAATTCGCTGTGCGTGGTTGCAGGTACCTGTAGTCCCAGCAACTTGGGAGGCTGATGCAGGAGAATCGATTGAATCCAGGAGGTGGAGGTTGCAGTGAGCCGAGATCACACCACTGTACTCCAGCCTGGGCAACAATAGCAAAACTGTCTCAAAAGAAAAAATAAAAGTTCAGTAAAGTGAAGTGCAATAAAGTAAGGTATGTCTGTGTATCTTTTTACCTCTTCAGTGTTTCAACCATGGGAATTTCCCCTATTCAAAAAATATGTGTAAGTTTTGCTTTCAAGTCTACTGGTTTTATTAACTACATGTTTTTTGTTTTTTTGAGACAGTCTCGCTCTGTTGCCCAGGCTGGAGTGCAGTGGCACGATCTTGGCTCACTGCAATCTCCACCTCCCAGGTTCAAGAAATTCTCCTGCCTCAGCCTCCCAAGTAGCTGGGACTCAAGGCGCATGCCACCACGCCCGGATAATTTTTTGTATTTCAGTAGAGATGGGGTTTCACCGTGTTGCCCAGGCTGGTCTCGAACTCCTGAGCTCAGGCAATCCACCACCTCAGCCTCCAAAAGTGCTAGGATTACAGGCATGAGCCACCATGCCTGGCCAGCAATTACATGTTTTTATATATTTTTATTTATTTATTTTATTTATTTATTTTTTGAGACGAGTCTCGCTCTGTCACCCAGGCTGTAGTGCAGTGGCGTGATCTCAGCTCACTGCAAGCTCCGCCTCCCAGGTTCACGCCATTCTCCTGCCTCAGCCTCCCGAGTAGCTGGGACTACAGGCGCCTGCCACCACACCTGGCTAATTTTTTTGTTTTTGTATTTTTAGTAGAGACAGGGTTTCACCGTGTTAGCCAAGATGGTCTCAATCTCCTGACCTCATGATCTGCCCGCCTTGGCCTCCCAAAGTGCTGGGATTACAGGCATGAGCCACCGCGCCCGGCTACATGTTTTTATAAATCCATTCAGTCAACTGTCTTCTTAGTGACTCTACAGTATATTCTTCTATTTCACAAATGGTGACACAATAGCTTTAGCAAAATATAAATCCTGGTTAAACCCAATTCACCATCAGGTTTATACATTCTCCTGAGCAGGTAAACCTGACTAGAGAAAAATACAACCCAGATGACTGATCTCATTTTATATTTACAACCACAGATGTCTGAATGACCTACTACATCTCCCTACTTAATTTACTTTACCATTCAGAGATAACTATTTTACACATTCTCTCTCCACAAACCTCCCACACTCCTTCCCCAGTCCTTACATTTAGTTAATGATCTCCCCGTCCCTGTTTCACCAAAGAAGAAAAAAAAAAAAGCATCAGAAGACAAAACTTACACAGTCCCACTACCATATCAGTTATGAATTACAATCAGCTGTAAATAACAGACACAAACACACACTCAACAAAAGAAAATGAAAAATAGGAAAAAAGATTAGTGTGGCTTAAACAAAGTGTTTCATTTTCTCCCATAATAAGTCCAGGGGGCCAGGCGCGGTGGCTCAAGCCTGTAATCCCAGCACTTTGGGAGGCCGAGATGGGCGGATCACGAGGTCAGGAGATCGAGACCATCCTGGCTAACACGGTGAAACCCCGTCTCTACTAAAAAATACAAAAAACTAGCCGGGCGAGGTGGCGGGCACTTGTAGTCCCAACTACTCGGGAGGCTGAGGCAGGAGAATGGCGTAAACCCGGGAGGCGGAGCTTGCAGTGAGCTGAGGTCCGGCCACTGCACTCCAGCCTGGGTGACAGAGCGAGACTCCGTCTCAAAAAAAAAAAAAAAAAAAAGTCCAGGGGGAGGCAATCCAGGGCTTGTGTGACAGCTTCATGTTGTCATCAGGCACCTAGACTCTTTCTCCATCCTCAGCATATCATATGGCATAAGGTTGCTTTATTGTCATAAGAAGATTACTAGAACTCCATAGGACTCCAGCCATCTTGTCCATGTTCTAGGCAAAGAGGAAAAAAAAAAAAAAGAAAGGGCCAATGACACATACTAGCTCAATCAATCCTATCAATCCTGTTTTAGAAACCTTCTCAGAAGCCCCACCAAACAACTTCCACTAACATTTCACCAGAACTTAGTCACATGGACACCACCAGTTGGAACAGAAGCTGAGGACCCTGTTCCTAACGAAATCAGGGTTCTGTTACTAAGGAAAAGAGGGAGAATTAGGAGAGATAACCTATTTTGTTGTTCTTCTTTTTTAAAGATGATGTTTTGCAGCCAGGCACAGTGGCTCACACCTGTAATCCCAGCACTTTCAGACGCTGAGGCAGGCAGATCACCTGAGGTTGGGAGTTCCAGACCAGCCTGACCAACATGGAGAAACCCCATCTCTACTAAAAATACAAAATTAGCCAGGCATGGTGGCACATGCCTGTAATCCCAGCTACTCGGGAGGCTGAGGCAGGAGAATCACTTGAACCTGGAGGTTGCAGTGAGCCGAGATCACGCCATGGTACTCCAGCCTGGGCAACAAGAGTGAAACTCCATCTCCAAAAAAAAAAAAAAAAAGATGAGATTTTGCTATGTTGCCCAGACTGGACTCAAACTCCTAGGCCCAAAGGATCCTCCTGCCTCAGCCTCCCGAGTTGTTGAAAGGCATCACTGTATGCCACCATCCCTGGCTGAAATTACCTATTTCCTGGTTCACTGGAGTGGAAGAGAAAAAAGGAAGTAATCAGAAGAGAAATTCTACAAGTTCCACCACTAAATCTAACTGCCAATCGATTAATCCCTCCTCGAATTCTGGCTTCCTCCTGTGTGTCAGCAGATAAACATTGTGCTCCTTTCCAAGGTGAACCCCTCCATGGTATACTGGGCGCCTTCCCATTTCACTACTCTAAAGCTTTGCTCCTTTTCCTCACCACATGGTTTTACCTTTTGGTTTTTTTCTCATTAGCAAATAAATATGTTAAAATAGCTCCCACCTTAGAAACAAAAACAAAACAAAACCCCTCCTTTTATTGAACATCTCTATCCAGCTCTCCTGGTTATTACTCTTCTTTCTAACCTCTTAAAGCAAAAATCCTCAAAAAAAGGTTTTAAATTCTCCTTCCTCCACTTCCTTGCCATGAATTCTCTCTTGAACTTACCCCAATAAGGCCTTAATTCATCTCTATTGCTCCACTGAAGCCACTCTTGTCCAGGTCACCACTGAAATCTAATAGCTGATTCTCAGACCCCATGTTACCCAGCCTCCCAGAAAGCAGTTCAGAAAGCATAGTTATCAACTGCTCCTGCTTGAAACACTTTCTTCATTTGGTTTCCAGAATATCAAACTCTTCATTATTTTCTTTCTTCTGTTTTTTTGGAAACACAGTCTCACTCTGTTACCCAGGCTGGAATGCAGTGGCACGATCATGACTTACAGTAACCTTCATCTCATGGGCTCCTACGTCAGCCTCCCAAGTAACTGGTACTACAGGTGCACACCACCACGCCTGGCTAATTTTTGTATTTGTTGTAAAGAAGGGATCTCCCTATGTTGCCACAGCTGGTCTCCAACTGCTGGGCTCAAGCAATCCTCCCACCTTGGCCTCCCCAAGTGCTGGTATTATAGGTGTGAACCACTGCACCCAGGCCATTATTATCTTCCAACATCACTGTCTGCTCCTTTTACTTTACACTACTAGATCCTCTTTCTAATTTTTATAAGCTGGAGTGCTCTGGAGTTCAGTCCTTGGACCTCTTCCTTTTTATTTCAGACAGAGTCTCGCTCTGTTGCCCAGGCTGGAGTGCAGTGGTGCAGTCTCAGCTCACCACAACCTCTGCCTCCCGGGTTCAAGCGACTCTCCTGCCTCAGCCTCCCGAGTAGCTGGGACTATAGGTGCACGCCACCATGCCCAGCTACATTTTGTAATTTTAGTAGAGACAGGGTTTCATTATGTTGGCCAGGCTTGTCTTGAACTCCTGACTGTGATCCGCCCACCTAGTCTTCCCAAAGTGCTGGGATTACAGGCATGAGCCACCATGCCCAGTTGGATCTCACCTGTTCCCCAGGTGATCTTATCCACTTTCTATACTGATGACTTCTAAATTCATCTCCAACATGACCTCCCCTCTGCACTTTTTAACCAACTATTACTGCCTAATCAACATCTCTACTTAGATTTAACTCACTGTATCTCAAACTTAACATGTCCAAAACTGAACTTATGATTATTTCCATTTCTCTATACCTCCTTTAGTATCCCCAGTATTGCTCAGACCAAAAATCTAGGGGTCATGATTGACTCCTCTCTTTCTTTCTCACAGCCAAAACTCATTAATAAATCCTGTCAGTTCTATCTTCAAAATACACTCAAAGGGCCGGACGTGGTGGCTCATGCCTATAATCCCAGCACTTTGGGAGGCCAAGGCAGGCGGATCACGAGGTCAGGAGATCGAGAATGTTCTGGCTAACATGGTGAAACCTCACATCTACTAAAAATACAAAAAAAAAAAAAAAAATTAGCTGGGCGGGGTGGCACACGCCTATAGTCCCAGCTACTTGGGAGCCTGAGGCAGGAGAATCACTTGAACCCAGGAGGCGGAGATTGCAGTGACTCGAGCTCGCACCACTGCACTCCAACCTGGGCAACAGAGCAAGACTTCATCTCAAAAACAAAACAAAACAACTCACATTTCCACCACTTCTTACCAACTCAACAATATCACCATGATTCAAGCCACTATCAACTCTTGTTTGCATTACTGCCCATTCCCTTCTAGTTTGTCTTCTTTCTTCCACTCTTAACCTCTTGTGGTTTACTCTCACAAAAGCCAGAGCAATGCTCTTAAAATCTAAAATAGAACATGTCACACCTTTGCTCAAAACTATCTAATAGCTTCTCATCATTTTTAGAATAAAACACAAAATCTCTCCGTGCCTAATAACACTATTACATGAGCTAGACCCTGGCTACCTCTCCAATCTCATTTCATAACACTCTCCCCCTCACTCACTACTCTACTCTGGCCTCATTGACCTTCTTGTTACTGCTTTGAAAAGATATACACATCCAGTTGCCAGTCCAGCATAAAAGAAGCTTGGAAGTCACTGCTCCACGATAACAACAAGTAAAAGCTGAACAAAGTAAAAAATCAACAGCTCCCTTTTTTTTTAAACTGCTTCATGCAGAGCAGGGCTAAGTCATAGGCAGTGCATCCAGAGCTGCCAACAACTCTTTATAGATCTGTAGGAGAAACTAGGTCAAAAAAGTAAAGGAGGCCGGGCGTGGTGGCTCACGCCTGTAATCCCAACACTTTGGGAGGCTGAGGCAGGTGGATCAAGAGGTCAGGAGATCAAGATCATCCTGGCTAACAAGGTCTCTACTAAAAATACAAAAAAATTAGCCAGGCATGGTGGTGGGCACCTGTAATCCCAGCTAATCCAGTGGCTGAGGCACGAGAATTGTTTGAACCCGGAAGGTGGAGGCTGCAGTGAGCCAAGATGGCGCCACTGCACTCCATTCTGGGTGACAGAGCAAAACTGTTTAAAAAAGAAAAAAGAAAGAAAAATCACATAATCGTATCAACAGATGCAGAAGCAGCATCTGACAAAGTCCAACACTCATTCATGATAAACTCTCTTGGTAAACTAGGACAGAGGATAATTTTCTCGACTTGATCAAGAATATCTACAAAATCCCTACAGCTAACATT
The DNA here is from genome assembly GCF_049350105.2 of Macaca mulatta. NCBI lineage: Eukaryota > Metazoa > Chordata > Mammalia > Primates > Cercopithecidae > Macaca > Macaca mulatta. Next base: position 56,308,049 of record NC_133416.1, on the reverse strand, counting down.
ATACTTAAAAGTGAGAAATTAGCAGCTTTCCCACTAAGGTCAGGAACAGGCATGTCCCTTCTCAGCACTCCAGCGAGACTTATTCTATTCACTGTTATATCAACCCAACACTTATAAAGAGTACCTGCCATGATAGGCTCTCAATAAATACTTGTCCAATAAATAAATAAATAAAAATAGACACCATATTGTTTTCTATATATTTAATACAATGGACACTTTCTAGTCTTTACCCTATTTAACCTGTAGCATTTGACACTGTACTTGCTCAAAACTCTTTACTTGGATTGTAAAACCCCCAGTTCTTCCTCTTTGATCATTCTTTCTCAGACTCCTTTTATTTGTTTGTTTATTTATTTTTGAGACGGAGTCTCACTGAGCCGCCCAGGCTGGAGTGCAGTGGTGCGATCTCAGCTCACTGCAACCACTGTCTCCTGGGTTCAAGTGATTCTCCAGTTTCAGCCTCTTGAGTAGCTGGGATTACAGGCACCTGCCATCATACCCGGCAGCTTTAGGAGAGATGGGGTTTCAGCATGTCAGCATGTTGGCCAGGCTGGTCTTGAACTCCTGACCTCAGGTGATCCGCCTGCCTTGGCCTCCCAAAGTGCTAGGATTATAGGCATGAGCCACTGCGCCTGGCCCAGACTTTTTTTTTTTTTTTTTTTTTTTTGAGATAGAGTCTTGCTCTGTTACCCAGGCTGGAGTGCAGTGGCACAATCTCGGCTCACTGCAATCTCTGCCTCCCGGGTTCAAGCAATTCTCCTGCCTCAGCCTCCTGAGTAGCAGGGACTACAAGCACACGCCACCACACCTGGCTAATTTTTGTATTTTTTTTAGTAGAGATGGGGTTTCATATGTTGGTCAGGATAGTCTCGATCTCCTGATCTTGTGATCCACCTGCCTCGGCCTTCCAAAATGCTGGGATTACAGGCATGAGCCAACGTGCCCAGCCCCAGACTCCTTTTATAAGCTCATTTTCTCTACTTTAAATGTGATCATTCTTTCAATTCCTTACTAAGGCCAGGTCCTCTATCTACTTCAGGGTTCTCTATTAAGACCACCACTTTCAGCCAGGCATGGTGGCTCATGCCTATAATCCCAGCACTTTGGGAGGCTGAGGTGGGTGGAGGGTGGATCATGAGGTCAGGAGTTCAAGACCAGCCTGGCCAACATGGTGAAACCCTGTCTCCACTAAAAATTCAAAAATTAGCTGGGCCGGATGGCAAGCACCTGTAATTCCCAGCTACTTGGGAGGCTAAGGCAGGAGAATTGCTTGAACCCAGGTGGCAGAGGTTGCAGTGAGCCAAGATTACACCACTGCACTCCAGCCTGGGTGAGAATGAGATTCCGTATCAAAAAAAAAAAAAAGGAAAGAGAAAGGAAGGAAGGAAGGAAGGAAGGAAGAAAGGAAGGAAGGAAGGAAGAAAGGAAGGAAGGAAGGAAGGAAGGAAGGAAGGAAGGAAGGAAGGAAGGAAGGAAGGAAGGAAGGGAGGGAGGGAGGGAGGGAAGGAGGGAGGGAGGGAGGAAAGGAAGAAAGGAAGAAAGAAAGAAAGAAAGAAAGAAAGAAAGAAAGAAAGAAAGAAAGAAAGAAAGAAGGAAGGAAAGAAGGAAAGAAAGAAAGAAAGAAAGAGAAAAGCACCACAAAAAAAAAAAAGAAAGAAAAGCACCCCTTTCCTAGTGCTACACATTCCCCCTGAGTTGTCTTACCCATTCCCATAGTTTAATTACCATTTTCATACTGAAGGTTCAAAATCTGTATCTCTCTCCCCTCTCCATATTTGTAAGCATGTTTGCCTAACAGACATCTCTAAGCATATGTACTATAGACACTTAAACCTCAAAATGTGTTAAAAACTGACCTTTTCTTACTTCCCGCCCACTTCTTTCTTCAATAATTTGATCTCAGTGAAAAGCACCACGATTCACTCAGTTATTTAAATGAGAAACCTTTGCCGGGTGCAGTGGTTCACACCTGTAATCCCAGCACTTTAGGAGGCCGAGGTGGGCGGATAGCTTGAGGTCAGGAGTTCGAGACCTGCCTGGCCAACATGGTGAAACCCGGTCTCTAGTAAAAATACAAAAATTAACCAGGTGTGGTGGCACACATCTGTAATCCCAGCTACCTGGGAGGCTGAGGCAGGAGAATCACTTGAACCCGGGAGGCAGAGGTTGTGGTGAGCTGAGATTGTGCCACTGCACTCCAGCCTGGGCAACAGAGTGAGACTCTGTCTCAAAAATAAATAAATAAATAAATGAGAAACCTACAAAATAACCTCCATTCCTTACTTTACCTCACATCCCATATCCAATCAATCACAAAGTTCAATATTCAACTTTTTAAAAATTACATATTAAGCACCTACTATGTGTCAGGTATTATTCTTGTCTCTAGGGATAAAGTCTGCTTGCATTGGCTTACATTATAAGGACATTTACTGTTTCCTTTATTCATTAATATTTATTTAGTTTCCTTAATTTATTATTTAATTAATAAATGTGGAGATAAGTTGGTTTTAAGGTTGGGTCGATAGCTTCACAAATCAGACCACTGCACTGAACTGGCATCTTTATGATTCTCTTTGCATTAGACCCTCAAGGTCTTAAGTTGGCTCTAGGCATCGTATCTTCAAAGAACATTTCCAAAGGCAGAAAGCAAAGGGAGAGGGGTGAAACAAAAGGGATTTCCTCAAGGGGGTAATCTCTTTTATCAGAGAAGAAAACCATTCCCAGAAACTCCTCAGCTGACCTGCCTCTTTATGTCCCGTTGGTCAGAATCGGCTCCAATGATGAAGGAAACTGAAAAAGCAAGTATCTGGCAAAGGGAAACAAGGTTGCATTGATTTGTCCCCGGGGACTGAGCCCAGGCATACCCTTTAAACAGTGGCAGTTTAAAGGAGGTTCTCTTAGCAAGGAGGAATGGAAGAAGGTGGTTTTTGAAAGGGCAACCAAGATTGACTTCCGCAAAAAGAGACATGGAGTTTACATAAAAGAAGAAACTTTAAACAAGTAAATAAATGTACAAACAAGGTAATATCAGATTCTGTAAGAGCTGTGAAATAAGAGTGGTGTGATAAAAAGTGGTGGCCATATTTTGAGAGTAAATTGACAACATTAACTAATGGGACTGAATGTATGAGAAAAAGGTGATTCCAAGTTGATACTGATTCCCATCCATAAATGAAGCTCGAGAAAGATAATTAAGGGTCTGAGGTCATACCACTATTAACTGACAAAGCTAGAATTGAATCTAGTCCTATCTGACACCACCAAAGTCAATTTTCTATTTCCCCCCTCCCTTTTTTTTTTGTTTGAGACAGAGTCTCACTCTGTCACCCCGGCTGGAGTGCAATAGCATGATCTCTGCTCACTGCAACCTCCACCTTCTGGGTTCAAGTGATTCTCATGCCTTGGCTTCCCAAGTAGCTGGGATTACAGGCACGTGCCACCAGGGCCAACTAATTTTTGTATTTTTAGTAGACGGGGTTTCGCCATGTTGGCCAGGCTGATCTACTACTGGCCTCAAGTGATCTACCTGCCTCGGCCTCCCAGAGTGCTGGGATTATAGGCCTGAGCCACTGCACCCATCCCAAAGTCAATTTTCTTTCCCCAATACCATCTACCTGTGGAAAAGCAGATGTAAATTTTTAACACTGGGATAAATAAGAATGAAGGTCAAGTATTTATAAATAGTTAACACTTGGTAAATTGTTGCCATTTGTTACTTTACTTGTACAGCTAGTGACATGAACAGAATATTTTGTAAACTTCTGTGTCTAAACCACACTATGGAAACTATCAAAAACAGTTACCCACTGCTTAGAACAGTAGCAAATGGCCATGATATTATGTAGCAAAAAACGAGAGTAACTCTAATTGCATCACAGGGTTTCCCACTACACCAAAGACTCAAAGTAAACAGTTACAGGCCTGAAAGAGTACAACAAATGAAAGGCTTATATAATCAATTAAAATGTGCAGACAGACTGGGCCCAGTGGCCTGTACTGCAATCTCAGCAGTTTGGGAGGCCAAGGTGGGAGAATCGATTGAGCCCAGAAGTTCGAGACCAGCCTGGGTAACATAATGAGACTCCACCTCTACAAAAATAAAAAATTAGCCAGGCAAAGTGGTCCCTGCCTCTAGTCCCAGCTACTGAGGAGGCTGAGGTGTGAGGATCACTTGAGCCTGGGAGGTGGAGGCTGCAGTGAGCCATGATCATACCACTGTAGTCCAGCCTAGGCGACAGAGTGAGACGCTGTCTTGGGAGAGGAAAAAAAATGTCAAGACAGTAAATACGACTGTGTTTATGTTCCAGACATAGACAACTACTATTTACTCGTGTGTGTGTGCATGTGTGTGTGTGCGTATAGGTATGTATAATAAATAGAGGCCGAGCATGGTAGCTCATGCCTATAATTAATCCCAGCACTTTGAGGCCAAGGCGGGTGGATCACTTAAGGTCAGGAGTTCAAGACCAGCCTGGCCAACATTCTGAAACCCCGTCTCTACTAAATTACAAAAATTAGCTGGGTGATGGTGGCGCACATCTGTAATTCCAGCTACTAGGGAGGCTGAGGTGGGAGAATCACTTGAACCTGGCAGGCTGAGGCTGCAGTGAGCTGAGATGGCATCACTGCACTCCAGCCTGAGCGACAGAGCAAGACTCTGTCTCAAAAAGAAAAAAAAAAAAAAAACAACAAAGGCTGGGGGCGGTGATTCACGCCTGTACTCCCAGCACTTTGGGAGGCCAAGGCGGGCGATCACGAGGTCAGGAGTATGAGACCAGCCTGGCCAATATGGTGAAACCCCATCTCTACTAAAAATATAAAAAATAGGCTGGGCACAGTGGCTCATGCCTTTAATCTCAGCACTTTGGGAGGCCAAGGTGGGCGGATCACCTGAGGTTGGGAGTTTGAGACCAGCCTGACCAACATGGAGAAACCCTGTCTCTACTAAAAATACAAATACAAAAAGTTAGCTGGGCGTGGTGGCGCACGCCTGTAATCCCAGCTACTCGGGACACTGTGGCAGGAGAATCGCTTGAACCTGGGAGGTGGAGGTTGCAGTGAGCTGAGATTACGCGCCATTGCACTCCAGCCTGGGCAACAAGAGCGAAACTCTGTCTCAAAAAAATATATATATATATAGATTGATTGATAGACAGACAGATGTAAAATTAGTAAGGCATGGTGGCGCATACCTGTTGTCGCAGTTACTCGCGAGGCTGAGGCAGGAGAATCACTTAAACCTGGGAGGCGGAGGCTGCAGTGAGCCGAGATCATGCTGCTGCACTCCAGCCTGGGAGATAGAGCGAGACGCTGTCTCAAACAAACAAACAAAACAAATAGACCTATGTAGGTTAAGTATGGATTTAAAAAAAAAGTCAGACTTTCCTGTCAGGTAATAAAGAGGAGGCAGACTGGGCATGGTGGCTCATGCCTATAATCCTAGCACTTTGGGAAGCCAAGGCGGGCAAATCACTTGAGGCCAGGAGTTCGAGACCAGCCAGGGCAACATGGCAAAACCCTGTTTCTACTAAAAATATAAAAAATAGCCAGGTGTTGTGGCGCATGCCTGTAATCCCAGGTACTTGGGAGGCTGAGCCACAAGAACTGCTTGAACTCATAAGGCAGAGGTTTCAGTGAACTGAGATTATCACTGCACTCCAGCCTGTGCAACAAAGCAAGGCTCTGTCTCAAAAAAGAAACCAAAAAAAACAAAAAACAAAAAACAAAAAAAAACCAGAAAAAATAAAGAAAGAAAAGGAAAAAGAGGCAAAATAAATTTATCATTATTCAATATTCTTCCGGCATAAAAATGTGTTACAGTTGGGTGTGGTGGCTCATGCCTGTAATCCCAGCACTTTGCGAGGCTGAGGCAGGCAAATTACATTGGTCCAGGAGTTTGAGACCAGCCTGGGCAATGTGGAAAAACCCCATCTCTACAAAAAAAAGAAAGAAAAAAACAACCATATATATAAAACTACCCGGGTGTGGTGGCACGTCTATGGTCGCATTCACTCAAGAGGCTGAGATGGGAAGATCCCTTAAATTCCGGAGGTGGAGGCTGCAGTGAGTTGAGTTCCCACCAATGCACTCACTCCAGCCTAGGCAACAGAGCAAGAGAGACCCTGTTTCAGACAAAAAAAAAAAAAAAAAAAAAAAAAGTTAGGGAAAGAGAAGTATAGGGGAGCCAGGCCAGGCGCAGTGGCTCACGCCTGTAATCCCAGCACTTTGAGAAGCTGAGGTGGGCGGATCACGAGGTCAGGAGATCAAGACCATCCTGGCTAACACAGTGAAACCCCATCTCTACTAAAAATACAAAAAATTAGCCGGGTGTGGTGGCAGGCGCCTTGAGGCAGAAGAATGGCGTAAATCCGGGAGGCGGAGCTTGCAGTGAGCCGAGATTGTGCCACTTTGCACTCCAGCCTGGGCGACAGAGCCAGACTCCATCTCAAAAAAAAAAAAAATAATCAATTCCATCTTAAAACTAGCAAGGTACATTTCTTGCCAGTCACGATCCATGGTCATAAGATGTTTATAGCTAAGGAAGCAGTTTTTTTTTTTGTTTGTTTTTTTTGAGACAGAGTTTCACTCTTGTCACCCAGGCTGGAGTGCAACAGCGCGATCTCAGTTCACTGCAACCTCTACCTCCAGGGCTCAATTGATTCTCCTGCCTCAGCCTCCCAAGTAGCTGGGATTACAGGAGCCCGCCGCCACACCCGACTAATTACTGTATTTTTAGTAGAGATGGGGTTTCACCATGCTAGCCAAGGTGGTCTTGAACTCCTGACCTCAGGTGATTCACCTGCCTCCGCCTCCAAAGTGCTGGGATTACAGGTGTGAGCCACCACGCCTGGCAGGAAGCAGCTTAATAATGTCTGCAAGGAGAGTTTGAGATCAATCTGGGAAACATGGCTGTCCTCTACAAAAATACAAAAATTTCCTGGGCACCTGTAGTCCTAGCTACTTGGGAGGCTGAGGTAGGAGGATTCCTTCAGCCAGGAGGTCAAGGCTGCAGTGAGCTGTGATCATACCACTGCTCTCCATCTCCAACGTAGGCTACAGAGTAAGACAATGTCTCAAAAACAAAACAAAACAAAAAAAAGACTCCTATAAAAGTAGAGTTTAGACAAGGCTTGGTAGTTCAGGCCTATAATCTCAGTACTTTGGGGGGCCAAGGCTGGAGAATCGCTCGAGGCCAGGAGTTCAGACAAGCCTGGCCAACATAGCAAGACCCCATCTGGGAAGAAAAAAAAAAAACAGAAAAAGGAAAAAAAAGCACCCTCTGAGTATCAGTTGGTTTTTACTCTTCCTAAGACTTTTGATCACTATCTTGTTATTACTAATCTTTTGCCCTTGCTTGTTTAACCTCTTGAAGTTTGTGTCTACTAGATTACAACAATCCAACATAAAGAGGATGCTGGCACAAGGCTTCCAATCCATACCAACTTCTGACCTGGGAAATAAAGACATATTGCCTTTAGGCCCCTCAGATCAGGCATCCAAAGATTTTTACTTCTTCAGTACTGGGCAGGGCTATGCCCATTGAATCATCAGAACATCGCAGGGTGTGCAGATCACAAGGTCAAGAGAACGAGATCATCCTGGCCAACACGGTGAAACCCTGTCTCTACTACAAATACAAAAATTAGCTGGGCGTGGTGGCATGTGCCTATAGTCCCAGCTGCTCAGGAGGCTGAGAAGGGAGAATTGCTTGAACCGGGAGGCAAAGGTTGCAGTGAGCTGAGATCGCTGCCACTGCACTCCAGCATGGCGACAGAGCAAGACTCCATCTCAAAAAAAAAAAAAAAAAAAAGAATCGGCCAGGTGTGGTGGCTCACACCTTGTAATCCCAGCACTTTGGGAGGCTGAGCCAGGTGGATCACCTGAGGTCGGGAGTTTGAGACCAGCCTTACCAACATGGAGAAACCCCGTCTCTACTAAAAAATACAAAGGCAGGGCACAGTGACTCATGCCTGTAAACCCAGCCCTTTGGGAGCCCAAGGTGGGCGGATCACCTGAGGTCGGGAGTTCGAGACCAGCCTGACCAACATGGAGAAAGCCTGTCTCTACTAAACATACAAAATTAGCTGGGCGTGGTGGCGCATGTCTGTAATCTCAGCTACTCAGGAGGCTGAGGCAGAGAATCGCTTGAATTTGGGAGGCAGAAGTTGTGGTGAGCTGAAATTGTGCCATTGTACTCCAGCCTGGGCAACAAGAGTGAAACTCTCTCTCAAAAAAAAAAAAAAACAAAACATCAGAACATCATGCAAACACAGACCTCCTGTGGCTCCCTAGAAACCAACTGCAAATTCTTTTTTTTTTTTTTGAGATAGAGTCTCACTCTGTCTTACAGGCTGAGTGCAGTGGCGTGATCTCGGCTCACTGCAACCTCTGCCTCCCAGGTTCAAGAGAATCTCCTGCCTCAGCTCCATAATAGCTGGGACTACAGGTGCGTGCCGCCATGCCCAGTTAATTTTTTGTATTTTTAGTAGATATGGGGTTTCATGGTGTTAGCCAGGGTGGTGTGCAGTGGCCTGATCTGGGCTCACTGCAAGCTCCGCCTCCTGGGTTCACTCCATTTTCCTGCCTCAGCCTCCTGAGTAGCTGGGACTACAGGCACCCGCCACCATGTCCAGCTAATTTTTTAATGTTTTTAGTCGAGACGGGGTTTCGCTGTGTTAGCCAGAATGGTCTCGACCTCCTGACCTTGTGATTCGCCTGCTTCGGCCTCCCAGAGTGCTGGGATTACAGGCGTGAGCCACGGCACCCAGCCACCAACTGCAAATTCCTAGGAGAGAATCCTGTCCCAAAGATCAATGTCCACTGTCAGCAGGAAGAAGTTACAAAAAATGACCTTCACCCTTCATCTCTCCTTAAGATTAGAGAAGTAGAGGAGAAGAGTAGAGGAGGTATTATGTTAGGGAAACAGGAACGGAAGAGCTAGGGTAACACGGCGAGGCACGGTGGCTCACGCCTTTAATTCCAGCACTTCGGGAGGCCGAGGCGGGCGGATCACCTGAGGTCAGGAGTTCGAGACTGGTCTGGCTAACATTGTGAACTCCCTTCTCTACTAAAAATACAAAAATAATCTGGGCGTTGTGGCAGGTGCCTGTAATGTCTGCTACTTGGGAGGCTGAGACAGAAAAATCGCTTGAACCCGGGAGGCAGAGGTTGCCGTGCGCCGAGATTGCGCCATTGCACTCCCACCTGGGCGACAAAAACAAAACTCTGTCTCAAAAAAAAAAAAAAAGGGCTAGGGTAACACAATTTCAAAATCAATTCCAAATGTAAACTAGCAAAGCATATTCCTTACCAGATACAACCCGTGGTCATAAGATGTTTACAGCTAAGGAAGCAGTTTAATAATGCCAGCAAGGGACCAGGCACGGTGGCTCATGCCCATAATCCCAGTGGATCATGAGGTCAAGGGATCGAGACCATCCTGGCTAACACGGCAAAACCCCGTCTCTACTAAAAATACAAAAAATTAGCCGGGCGTGGTGGCAGGTGCCTGTAGTCCCAGCTACTAGGGAGGCTGAGGCAGGAGAATGGCGTGAACCTGGGAGGCGGAGTTCGCAGTGTGCCACTGCACTCCAGCTTGGGTGACAGAGCAAGACTCCATCTCAACAACAACAACAACAACAACAACAACAAAAAAAAAAGCTGGCAAGGACAAACTCCTATGACAACAAAATGTTCAGATGTCCCAATATCACATAACAATTCCCCCCCCTTTTTTTTTTGGAGATGGAGTTTCGGTCAAAAAAATAAAATGAAATAAAAAGAAGTTCTCTTTTAGTTTGATTACTCTGTGAAACCTGAGGTATAATCAAGACCTAAAAAAAAAAAAAAAAAAAAAGGCCCTCAAATACTTACTCATTCACAACAGGGAATACACAGATAAAAGCTAATAGTTTTAGGAAGGTATCTGGGGAGACATATAGGCCCCTGGGAGGAAATCCCTGAAGTGGTGGCTCTGATAATCTGCAGAGAGCTAGAAGGGAGGTTCTCCCCTCCCCCAGAAAAATCTATCCCAAGACCATAAACTACATCGCTAATCCTTGGAAATACATAAAGTGGTTAGGGTTAAAGGGTGGCTTCAAAATGGTTCTAGCAGAAACCTATTGCGGTTACTAAACTATTCAAATCATTTGCCCAGAGATAGCTTTTCTGGATAAAATAGCTTTATCCAGAGCCGACAGCAAAATGGAGTTCAGCAGGGTGGTTCCCTAACATTCATTCTTCCCGTTAAAGCAAGCTTATGGTTTTCAGATTCGTTTTAAGAATAAGAGTGGGGGTGGTCCGATGATAGTGGGTTATCAGAACTTATTAATATTAGTGTCACTAAAATTAGTATACCATCCCTCACTGCTAAAATTGACAGGCTTAATTTTTTTTTTTTTTTAAGAATAAGAAGAGGAACAAAATAAGTGAGAACAATATTCAAATATATTCCTGCCTCCTCTACCCAGTTGGAAAAATGTGTGCAAATTTGCATTTTGAATCAAATGCCTTTAACAAGACTACCAAAACTATCAGAAATAAACAAGAACCTCTTGGTCTGCAGGTCAGGTTCAGATGGGTGGAGACACACATATATAGACATACACATATATAACTCCTTACAACATACACTTATTAACCACATAAATTTGCTATTTGTCTGAAATTCGGTGCGAAGGATGAAGGCTGCACCAAATTTTAATAGGCTAATAACTGAATATGAACTATGAATTTTTAGTGTTTTAGGTTTAACCTTTTTGTTCCTCCTATACTGGGCAGATATTCTGAATAGTAACATCAATACGTTTCGGCTAGGACCATTTTAAAGCCACATTTTAAACCTAACCACCTTCTGCATTTCCAAGGATTAGCAATGTGGTTTATCGTCTTGAAATAGATTTTCCAGGGGCGGGGCGGAGGGAGACCTAGTCTACTCCTATAATGTGGGCCTCCAAGCACTAAGCTATAACCAATTGATGTATCTTGACACAAGGCCAAGCAGTCTTATTTACAAAACTCTTAAGTTGCACAAGGAATCTCTACTTCCTAACATCCTTCAGTGTCAATTTATTTCCTCCCTATCCAATTCTTTCCTCACTTCTTCAACTCAGCTACCACCACTGAAATGTGTTTTTAAATCTCCTTTTCAAAAAGCCCCTAGAACTGTTTCATAAAATTGATGGCTTAGATCTAAAATTGGGGCCTACTTTGCCCTTTTAACAGCTTCAATGTTAAATGCTTGGGCACTCTTCGAATGACTGAATATCTACTTGCTTTCAGCATTTGGTACTCTTACTTTGGAGAACAAGTCATTAAAGTAAACCATGTACACCTATTCGGTTTTCTAAAGCTCGCGTTTTTCACATTATCAGGTAAGTACAGAATGCACTGCCTTAAAAGGAACTGCGAAAATAAAAAGGCAAAACTCACTGACAAACTGTGGCAACACGAAATTAATCAGCTGAGCTATCCGAACCACAACTTTCTGCATTTCACGGTGCTTCGTCTTTCAAATTGTATGGCTCTCTCAAGTCCTAGGCTTCCTCCGAATTAAGTCAAGCCTCGTCACCCATTCCCTGGTCGGTGTCTTTCCGACTCGCGCCCGCCCCTCGCCAGGCCCTCGCAGCCATGCGCCGCACACTGCAGCACTGGCGCGCGCGGCCCGCAGGCGCGGAGGACCCCGCCCCGCGGCCGCGCGAAGGGAGGGGGCTCGGGGCCCGGAGCCCGCCTCTGCGGCTGCCAGGCCGGGCGCCCAGTGGGCGCACGGGGCCGGAGGAGGGGCCCGCGGCCGCGACACCGCCTGTGCCCGCCCCCTCTCCAAAGCCGCTACTTAAGAGGCTCCAGCGCCGGTCCCGCCCCAGTGCGTTACTTACCTCGACTCTTAGCTTGTCGGGGACGGTAACCGGGACCCGGTGTCTGCTCCTTCCGCCTTCGCCTCCTAATCCCTAGCCACTATGGTGAGTGAGCCGCGCGGCTCCCGGCTGCTTTCAGGGAAGCAGGGAAAAGCGAGCTGGCGGGGCGCGGGGACCCTGTATACAGCCGGGGAGGTCTGGTTCCAGAGCCGTCCTTTTGGAGGGCGGAAAACAAGGCGAGAGGCCAGGGCGGGAGTGGTGAGACCTCGGTGTGTGTAAATAGCTGGGGCCCGGAAAGGTCGAGGGGCGCCAGGATTTCTTATCGGACTCTGGAAGGGATGAGGGGGCTCCGGCTGCCTTCTGCCGTATCCGGAGCTCTCTTTCAGCGCGTAACTCTGTACTGGGAGCGGTCCCTCGAGTCCCCGCAGTCCTTTCCAGCGCATGCCCTTCCCCCGCTTTGGGTGGACGCGCGCGCGCGCGGACTCTAACATCTTCCAGCCTTCACTTCCTCTTGAGCGCGAAAAGCGGGGGTGGGAAGCAGCTGGAGACAAAAGCGCGCACGCGCGACCGTTACCTTCACGCCGTTCCTGGGCGGGAAACCGCCACTGCAGTCTGCGCATGCGCTCTGGGTCGCGGCGAGACTAGGGCTACAGGGCGTGTCTCCTGTTAACCTGAGTTTTCTTTTTTTAATGAAAGCAATAAGAGGAATGTGGGGAAGGGCCCTGTCAATGTACCGCTATACACCAGTGAATTAGGACAGTTCGACCACAACAGTCTGTAGAGGCCACCTGTCTCTCTGCTGCGTTAGGAATTCAGGGGAGCAGGTGGTGGCAGTGAGGGATTTTGAGGGAACGGAAATCGGATCTTGACCCAGATCTGGGCCGCCGATAATCCCCAACTTCGCTCAGACTGCTGTGGAGGTGTTAGGCCCAGCCCGATGCCGGCGGGCAAGGGAGGATGGGCGGCCTGGGCAGCGCCTTTGCAGACGTGGCCATTTCGTGCCTCTGCAGCGCCGCCGGGGGGCGCGAGAGCGCGCGCCCTGAATTGCGCATTCATCCTGTGCCGCAGAGCCCCGCCCCATGTCCCTGCGGACCGACATTTCTTATGCGCTGGTCTGGCCACGTGCTTCCTGTGCTAGGAGCTGCCCGGAAATGTGGCCACCTAGTCTAAAGTGGTATTCTGGGGCCTGAGCGCTGGGTGGATGCCTACCTTCCTGTCTTGGTCCTCCAAAGGAGGAAGCTGTGACTGAGCTGTATTGGTCTGGAAGGAGGCCTTCCCAGTTTAGGATGGGAAGGTAACAGTCATTAAAAGCAATGTAGACGATAAGCTGTTCTCAGAAGAGTAGTACGTCTTACGTCGCTTTAAAAAAGGAAATTTGTTTTAAGATTACGTGAGTAGCCTAGGTAACACAGCCAGACCTCATCTCCACAAAAAAAGATGAAAAAATTAGCCAGGCGTAGTGGCCTGTGCCTGTGGTCCCAGCTGCTCCAGAGGCTGGGGTCGGGGGATGACTCAAGCCCAGGAGGTTTAGGCTGCCTTGAGCCTAGACGGCATCACTGCACTCAAGCCTGGGTGACAGACTTTATCTCTAAAAAAATAAAGATTGCATGAGTATTTTGTTCCACCTGACAGCCACCAATAGATTAAATTGCGATATCTTTTTCCTTCCCACAGCGTGAGTGCATCTCCATCCACGTTGGCCAGGCTGGTGTCCAGATTGGCAATGCCTGCTGGGAGCTCTACTGCCTGGAACACGGCATCCAGCCCGATGGTCAGATGCCAAGTGACAAGACCATTGGGGGAGGAGATGATTCCTTCAACACCTTCTTCAGTGAGACGGGCGCTGGCAAGCATGTGCCCCGGGCCGTGTTTGTAGACTTGGAACCCACGGTCATTGGTGAGTTGACTTCAGTAACCCAAGTGAGATCCCAGGATGCTGGGACAGGAGGTCTGTCCTGGGGGCTCCGCTGGTCACTCACCCACTCCCTCCATCCTTCTCTCCCTCCTCCTCCAGATGAAGTTCGCACTGGCACCTACCGCCAGCTCTTCCACCCTGAGCAGCTCATCACAGGCAAGGAAGATGCTGCCAATAACTATGCCCGAGGGCACTACACCATTGGCAAGGAGATCATTGACCTTGTGTTGGACCGAATTCGCAAGCTGGTAAGCACAATATATAAATATGCATTTAATGCGGCGAGATGGTACCAGTGCAAGTTGGGTGGAGTGACTGACAACATTCATTCTTTAGCACCTACCAAAATGTGGAATAGACTGCTTACTATGTTCATTGGACTTCTAAATCAGATAGTCCCCTAGGTTATGGACAGTTTGTGGATATGTTTGTTTTCCCATTTCCTTATGCTTATGTCAATGAGATGGTTCATAATCTAACAATTTTAAATAGAAATTCTAAGAGAATGTTTCTTGGCATTAAAATATTATTTTTTTTATTTCCCTACAGGCTGACCAGTGTACCGGTCTTCAGGGCTTCTTGGTTTTCCACAGCTTTGGTGGGGGAACTGGTTCTGGGTTCACCTCCCTGCTCATGGAACGTCTCTCAGTTGATTATGGCAAGAAGTCCAAGCTGGAGTTCTCCATTTACCCAGCGCCCCAGGTTTCCACAGCTGTAGTTGAGCCCTACAACTCCATCCTCACCACCCACACCACCCTGGAGCACTCTGATTGTGCCTTCATGGTAGACAATGAGGCCATCTATGACATCTGTCGTAGAAACCTCGATATTGAGCGCCCAACCTACACTAACCTTAACCGCCTTATTAGCCAGATTGTGTCCTCCATCACTGCTTCCCTGAGATTTGATGGAGCCCTGAATGTTGACCTGACAGAATTCCAGACCAACCTGGTGCCCTACCCCCGCATCCACTTCCCTCTGGCCACATACGCCCCTGTCATCTCTGCTGAGAAAGCCTACCATGAACAGCTTTCTGTAGCAGAGATCACCAATGCTTGCTTTGAGCCAGCCAACCAGATGGTGAAATGTGACCCTCGCCATGGTAAATACATGGCTTGCTGCCTGTTGTACCGTGGTGATGTGGTTCCCAAAGATGTCAATGCTGCCATTGCCACCATCAAGACCAAGCGCAGCATTCAGTTTGTGGATTGGTGCCCCACTGGCTTCAAGGTTGGCATCAACTACCAGCCTCCCACTGTGGTGCCTGGTGGAGACCTGGCCAAGGTTCAGAGAGCTGTGTGCATGCTGAGCAACACCACAGCCATTGCCGAGGCCTGGGCTCGCCTGGACCACAAGTTTGACTTGATGTATGCCAAGCGTGCCTTTGTTCACTGGTATGTGGGTGAGGGGATGGAGGAAGGCGAGTTTTCAGAGGCCCGTGAAGACATGGCTGCCCTTGAGAAGGATTATGAGGAGGTTGGTGTGGATTCTGTTGAAGGAGAGGGTGAGGAAGAAGGAGAGGAATACTAATTATCCATTCCTTTTGGCACTGCAGCATGTCATGCTCCCAGGATTTCAGCTTCAGCTTAGCTGACAGACATTAAAGCTTTCTGGTTAGATTGTTTTCACTTGGTGATCATGTCTTTTCCATGTGTACCTATAATATTTTTCCATCGTGTCTCAAAGTAAAGTCATTAACATCAAAAGCTTTGTTTCCTGTGTTTTCTAAAAGTGCCTTGGTTTTTGGATTCATCTATATTTGGAGTATCGAGTCTGCAATTTGCTGGTGATGTCAGGGATCCTACTTCCTGTGCAGGCACCTCTAGGGAAAAGGAAGCTCAAGGGACTAGAAAGGCAGAAGCCCTAGATTCTCAGACTAGTTTACCACCTCATCCCTTGGCGTAGGGGGCGGGGAAACTGATGAAAGTCATTCTGCTAATCTAGAGCTCATTTAGCTCTTCAGAGTATGACTGGGTAGTTACTAATGAGTTATGTATGGGAAGTATACGTTTTGAATATCCGCTAAGTTGCTGCTGTTTAAAGTGGCCTGCTAACCTTGTTAGTGTAAGAAATTTCACAGTGATTTTTGGCTGGTCATGGTGGCTCATGCCTCTAATCCCAGCACGAGGATTTCCAGCTGTCAATGTACCAGTTTCCAGCCCTATTGTGATAGGAAAAAGGACCAGAATTCATGGTAGTCAATAAAAGTCATGCTAAGAAAGAAGGCTAAACAATAAGTGATATGCATGGGTGGAAGAGGACTACATTACATGTGGCAAACATTTGTACAAAGTGGCAACATTTGTAAAGGTTAGGATAAAAACGTATAGCATTTGGCATGGTTTACATCCTTTCAAATATTTTGGCTACATGTAACAGACTTGTAGGCACAGAGAATGTAAATAGAGGATTTAACCTAGGAGAAAATGTAGATTTCAAATCCGTAAAGTACAGGAAAATTGTGGCTGCTAAAGACCCTGATGGCTGCTAAAGACCAAGAAGACTGAAAGAATGCATGAGGCTTTTTTGAAAAAGCAGAGAAGAGGCCAGGCACAGTGGTTCATACCTGTAATCCAAGCGCTTTGGGAGGCGGAGGCGGGCGGATTACCTGAGGTCAGGAGTTTGAGACCATCCTGGCCAACATGGAGAAACCCCATCTCTACTAAAAATACAAAATTAGCTGGACGTGGTGGCTCACCCTTGTAATCCCAGCTACTCGGGAGACAGGCAGGAGAATTGCTTGAACCTGGGAGGAGGAGGTTACAGTGAGCCAAGATTGCGCCATTGCACTCCAGCCTGGGCAACAAAAGCAAAACTTCATCTCAAAAAAAAAAAAAAAAAAAAAAAGTAGGGAAGTCTACAATTTTCCCAGTTTTTTTTTTTTTTAGCCCATAAATCCTACAAATTTACAAAATGTCAGCCGTCCCTATCTGTGGTTTCCATATCTAGATTTGACTAACTGGATTTAAAATACTTGGAAGCAACCGGCCCTGGTGGTTCATGCCTATAATACCAGCACTTTGGTCAAGGCAGGAGGATCACTTGAGCCCAGGAGTTTGAGACCAGCCTAGGCAACCTAGGGAGACCCTGTCATTACAAAACAAAAACCAAAACAAATTAGCCAGTGTAATTGTGCTGCTGCATTCCTGCCTGGGTGCCAGAGAAAGACCCTATCTCAAAATATATGTTTGGAAAAATGGATAGTTGTGTCTGAACTGAACATGTACTTGTCCCCTTTATTCTCTAAATGATATAGTATAACAATTATTTACATAGCATTCACATTGTATTAGGTATTATAAGTAATCTGGAAATGACTTAAAGTATACAGGAAGATGTGTGCAGGTTACATGCAAACACTAGAGCTCTCTATATAAGGAACTTGAGCATTCATGGATTTTGGTATCCTCCAGGGATACTAAGGGATGACTGTAGCTCTCAGCTCCAAAGATAATCTGATTTGGCATGAACAATTCAGAGAAGAAGCTTTGGTGGGGAGCCTGCAGGCCTAGCATAGCAACACAAATGTAGCCATCACAGGCTCCAAGGGAAAGCAGACACCTTTATTTATTTTTTATTTTTGTGTATTTATTTATTTATTTTTGAGACGGAGTCTCGCTCTGTTGCCAAGGCTGGAGTGCAGTGGCACAATCTCAGCTCACTGCAAGCTCCGCCTACCGGGTTCATGCCATTCTCCTGTCTCAGCCTCCCAAGTAGCTGGGACTACAGGTGCCCGCCACCTCACCTGGCTAATTTTTGTATTTTTAGTACAGACGGGGTTTCACCATGTTGGCCAGGCTGGTCTCGAACTCCTGACCTCGTGATCTGCCCACCTTGGCCTCCCAAAGTGCTGGGATTACAGGCATGAGCCACTGGGTGCTCCCAGCAGCAGACACCTTTAAAGAACTGAGAGGCCTGGGCACGGCAGCTCACGCCTGTAATCCTATCACTTTGGGAGCCCAAAGTAAGTGGATCACCTGAGGTCAGGAGATTGAGACCAGTGAGGCCAACATAATCCCAACTCTACTAAAAATACAAAATTAGCTGGGCATGGTAGCCTGTGCCTGTAGTCCCAGCTACACCAGGGGCTGAGGCAGGAGAATCACTTGAACATGGGAGGTGGAGGTGACAGTGAGCCGATATTATGCCACTGCACTCCAGCCTGGGTGACAGAGTGAAACTCTCAAAAATATACAATAAAAAATTTTAAGCTGGGCACGGTGGTTCACTCCTGTAATCCCAGCACTTTGGGAGGCTGAAGCAGGCGGATCACCTGAGGTCAGCAGTTTGAGACCAACCAGGTCAACATGGTGAAACCCCATCTCTACTAAAAATACAAAAATTATCTGGGCGTGGTGGTGGGCACCTCTAATCCCAGCTACTTGGGAGGCTGAGACAGGAGAATTGCTTGAACCCGGGAGGTAGAGGTTGCGTGAGCCAAGATCATGCCATTGCACTGCAGCCTAGGTGACAAAAGTGAAACTCCATCTCAAAGGAAAAAAAAAATTAAAAAATTGTTTTATACATGAAGATGACTACTATTTTTTTTTTTTTCTTGAGATGCAGTCTCGTTCTATTGCCCAAGCTGAAGTGCAGTGGCTCAGTCTTGGCTCACTGGCAACCTCCGCCTCCTGGGTTCAAGGGATTCTCATGCCTCAGCCTCCCGAGTAGCTGGGATTACAGGCGTGCACTACCATGCCCAGCTAATTTTTGTATTTTTAGTACAGACGGGGTTTCACCATGTTGGCCAAGCTGGTCTCAAACTCCGTACCTCAAATGATCCTCCCTCCTTGGCCTCCCAAACTGCTGGGATTACAAGGGTGAGCCACCACACCAGGCCAAGATGAATACTATTAATTATAAGTTAAGGCCTTGGATTAAATGATATATTATGTGTGGGCCATGGGGGAGGAGGTGGCTAGAATGAAATGCTCAGGCAGACAGGACATGTCATCAAGCCCTCCTTTAAAGTGCCCCTTTAAGGGGCACTGGAGTCGTCTTATCTATACCTCTGACCAGGCAGCAAGTACAGCACCTGGTAATGCCCATAGGAACCAAAAATAATGGTAATTTCTCTCTTAAGCCAGATTCTTTTTTTGGTTTTTTTTGTTTGTTTGTTTGTTTTTAGACAGTCTTGCCCTGTAGCCCGGGCTGGAGTGCAGTGATGCGATCTTGGCTCACTGCAACCTCCACCTCCTGGGTTCACGCCATTCTCCTGCCTCAGCCTCCCGAGTAGCTGGGACTATAGGTACCCGCCACCACGCCCGGCTAATTTTTGGTATTTTTAGTAGAGATGGGGTTTCACTGTGTTAGTTAGGATAGTCTCGATCTCCTGACCTCGTGATCCACCCTCCTCGGCCTCCCAAAGTGCTGGGATTACAGGCATGAGCCACCGTGCCCAGCCAGCCAGATTCTTTATTGTTCTACTCAATGTAAACTTTAAGCCCTAAGGTTTTGTAACACTCACTCTCTTTCAGGACCCAGGCTTCTTTATCAACTCTCAGGGAGGAGCCTAGGGAACAGAGACATTTGGTTAGCCTCTTGTTCTGTCACTAATCAGGACCTCTTAATCTTCTGGGACTATTTTTCCTTTCACACTATAGATTTCCATTCTGCCTTTCTCAGAAGGGGTAGCAAGTAGGGCTTTGGAGTTTGGAAGGACCTGTAAACTTAGAGATGTGCATCCAAGTTGGGAGATGAGGGGCAGTGTATACCAGGTCTTGACATGTCTGCTCAGCCATTCTCCAGAGCTACTACAGAAGCATAGGCCATTTATTCAGAAAATAAGTATAACTTTTTTCTTCTTCTTCTTTTTTTAGAGATGAAGTCTAACTCTGACATTCAGTCTGGAGTACAGTGGTGAGATCTTGGCTCACTGCATCCTCCAACTCCCAGGTTCAAGTGATTCTCCTGTCTCAGCCTCCCAAGTAGCTGGGATTATAGGTGCCCACCACCACGCCTCAGCTAATTTTTTTGTATTTTTAGTACAGACAGGGTTTCACCATGTTGGCCAGACTGGTCTCGAATCCCTGACCTCAGGTGATCTGCCTGCCTCGGCCTCCCAAAGTGCTGGGATTACAGGGATGAGCCACCATGCCCAGTCAATGAATATAAATTTTTAAAAGCCCAAGAAGGGTTTACTTAGAGATGAAAAGGATGATGACAATAACAACGATAACTAATCTTAACTACATAGACACCTTCTTTTTTTAACACCAGAATGCTTAAATGCCTTCACAACCTACTGTTCATCCCCTCCATGAGTTCACTGTATAAAATGAAAAAAGCCCAGTGCCTCATTTTAGAGATGACAGATTTAATTGGTAGGGAAGAAGGGGAGAGATACCACAGCCTTGTGTCCTGCCTTGTAGGACTAGAAGCCTTAAATATTGCCTGCCACAAGATCATTAGGACATGAGTCTTTCAGCCCTACCAAGGACCCGGGCTGTGATTTAGGGATGTGCTTAGACTAACAGGCTTAAGCAAGGGAGGAGGGAAGAGCATTTTATCTGGAGATGCCATATTCCCCTCCCAATCCCATCAAACTCCTGGCAAATTCCTTAATGCCCTGCAGATGGCACCACTGACAAGGAGTTCTCCATCCAGGAGAGCCAAGCTCAGATTTGTGAACTCTGCCCTTGTCATCTTGGACCTGTGCCAAAAAGATGACAAGCCGGAAGTGACTGACCTGCCATCCCTAGCATTCACACACTTGTCGCTTTTTCTTCTGTCCATGACTGGAGACAGCTGGGCCTCATGCTAGGCCGCTGTGAATCAGGAGGCTACAGAAAACACCACACCCAAGGAGTTTCTGGACCTCAGCCCCTTCCCCTAGGGTGCTTCCCTGAGGTAGGATGCGTATAAAAACATGGCCTTGGCCAGGCATGGTGGCTCACGCCTGTAATCCCAGCACTTCAGGAGGCCGAGGTGGGCGGATCACCTGAGGTCAGGAATTCAATACCAGCCTGGCCAATATGGTAAAACCCTGCCTTTACTAAAAATATGAAAATTAGCCAGGCATGGTGGCATGTGCCTATAATCCCAGCTACTTGGGAGGCTGAGACAGGAGAATCGCTTGAAATCGGGAGGCAGAAGTTGCGGTGAACCCAGATCACGCCATTGCACTCCAGCCTGGGCAATAAGAGCGAAACTCCATCTCAAAAAACAAAACAAAACAAAACAAAACAAAACATGGCCTTGGGCCAGGCGTGGTGGCTAATGCCTATAATCTCAGCACTTTGGGAGGCCAAGGAGGGTGGATCACTTGAAGTCAGAAGTTCGAGACCAGCCTGGCCAACATGGTGAAACCCCGTCTCTACTAAAAATACAAAAATTAGCCAGGCATGGTAGCAGGTGCCTGTAATCACAGCTACTCAGGAGGCTGAGGCTGGAGAATTGCTTGAACCTGGGAGGTGGGGGTTGCAGTCAGCTGAGTTAGTGTTCCTACAGTCCAGCCTAGGCAACAGAGTGAGACTCCGTCTCAAAAAAAAAAAAAAAAAAAAACGCCTTAGGATCAACATGCAGTAAGAGAGGAGCATGTTGTCACATTAATCTAAACTCAATATTGATACAAAGTCAATAACCACCTGACAATGTGGGCATCATCATGTAGACACTGATGTCATTGTGTTGCTAAGGCTAGCTTCCACCTCTCTGCTATCTGGTTCATAAGCCAAAACCAATGCCCAAATGCTTTACCCCACCCACTCCCAACTGACAGCCTGCTGTATGTTATCATGCCCAACTAGACAGAATCAAGCTCATCACCTCATTCATGCCTGAGCCTTTAAACATACACTTTCCTCTGCCTGTGGTACCTTCTATTGCCACGAGAGCCCCCAACACTTTTGTCCAGTTAATGCATATTCTCCTTTCAATGAAGTCATTTCTTCAAGGACTTGGAGACTAGGTCAGAATAGGCCATATTTTCTAGTATATATTTTCATAGAACCTCTACTTTTCTCACATTTGTAATATTTTATAAATATATATTTGTGTGATTAATTCATATATTTCTTCCCTACCAGAGTTTTTTTTTGTTTTTTGTTTTTTTGGAGACAGGGCCTAGCTCTTGTGTCCAGACTGGAGTGCAGTGATTCGATCTCAGCTCACTGCTGCCTTGACCTCCTGGACTCAAGGGATCCTCCCAGCTCAGCTTCTTGGGTAGCTGGGACTACAGGTACCCACCATCACCCCCGGCTAATTTTTAAATTTTTTTGTAGAGATTGAGTCTCACCATGTTGTCCAAGCTGGTCTCAAAATTCTGAGCTCAAGCAATCCTTTTCTGCTTCGGACTCTTTTTTTTGTTTTTTTTTTTTTTGAGAGGAATTTTGCTCTTGTTGCCCAGACTAGAATGCAATGGCGTGATCTTGGCTCACCACAACCTCCGCCTCCCGGGTTCAAGCAATTCTCCTGCCTCAGCCTTCCGAGTAGCTAGCATTACAGGCATGCGCCACGATGCCCAGCTAATTTTGTATTTTTAGTAGAGATGGGGTTTCTCCATGTTGGTCAGGCTGGTCTCGAACCCCCGACCTCAGGTGATCTGCCCACCTCGGCCTCCCAAAGTGCTGGGATTACAGGTGTGAGTCACTGTGCCCAGCCTCTACCAGATTTAAATAAATAAATAAATAAATAAATAAATAAATAAATACATTAGGTAAATGCTCCACAGTTTTGTTTGTCTTTGTTTTTTAAGATTAGTCAAATGGGCCAGGCACAATGGCTTAGACTTGTAGTACCAGCACTTTGGGAGGCCAAGGAAGGAAGATCACTTGAGACCAGGAGTTCGAGACCAACCTGGGCAACTAGTGAAATCCTGTCTCTAAAAAAAATTTAAAAATTAGCAAACTATCGCAAGAAAAGAAAATCAGACACGGCATGCTCTCACTCGTAGGTGGGAATTGAGCAATGAGAACATCTGGACACGGGAAGGGGAACATCACACACTGGGACCTGTTGAGGAGTGGGGGAAGGGGTGAGGGATAGTATTAGGAGATATTCCTAATGTAAATGACGAGTTAATGGGTGCAACACACCAACATGGCACATGTATACATATGTAACAAACCTGCACGTTGTGCACATGTACCCTAGAACTTAAAGTATATTTAAAAAAATAAAAAATTAGCCTGGTGTGATGGTGCATGCCTTTGGTCCCAGCTGCCTGGGAGGCTGAGGTGGGAGGATCAATTGTGCCCGAGAGGTTGAGGATGCAGTGAGCTGAGATTGCTTCTTTGCACTCCAGCCTAGATGCTAGACCAAGACCCCAAGACCCTGTCTCAAAAAAAAAAAAAAAAAAAAAAAAAAATCTGAACAAAAAACAAACAAAAAAACATTTTTAACTCTGAAAGCTAGAGATGACTATCCATCTACTTCCTCCCCACTTTCAGACCAAGCCCAGGACCAAAGCTCTAAGGGGCCTCAGGCAGAGAGTAAAAGGTGGATAGAGACATAAAATGGAGGTGGATAGGAAGGTTTCTTCTGTGTTCTAAAGATTCTTCATCGTAGTGGCTCACTTCTGTAATCCCAGCACTTTGGGACGTTGAGGTGGGAAGATCACTTGAGGTCAGGAGTTCGAGACCAACCTGGTCAATATGGTGAAACCCTGTTTCTACTGAAAATACAAAAATTAGTCAGGAGCGGTGGCATACCCCTGCAGTCCTAACTCCTCAGGAGGCTGAAGCAGAAGAATTGCTTAAACCCAGGAGGTTGAGGCTGTAGTGAGCTGAGATCGTGCCACTGCCCTCCAGCCTGTGTGTGGAGTGAGACTCCATTTCAATAAAATAAAATAAAATAAAATAATAAAGCTTCTTCATCAAGGAGATGTCTCAAAACAAACCAAAAAAAGATCCCTCAGCCTCTCTGGCCCTAGCATCTCATGATACTGGCATGTAGAAACTTCTGCTGCCTCACTATGACCAAATCAATGTGTACCACGAGCTGGGTTGTGACCCAGCTGACAGGATAGGCTGTCACCCTAATATTCCTTCTATATAACAGTGCTCAAAGCTAGGCAGGTGAATATTCCCATCATCCTCTTCACTGCTCACCCGGTGTAATCTTTTTGTTGTTGTTGATTTTTTTGTTATTGTCTTTTGTTTTGTTTTGTTTTGAGACAGAGTCTTGCAATGTTGCCCAGGCTCCCAGGCTGGAATGCAGTAGCACAATCTGGGCTCACTGCAGCCTCCGCCCCCTGGGTTCAATCAATTCTCCCACTTCAGTCTCCCAAATCAGTCTCCCAAGTAGCTGGGACTACAGGCATGCTACAATGTCCAGTTAATTTTTGTATTTTTTGTAGAGACAGAGTTTTGCCATGTTGCCAGGCTGGTCTCCAACTCCTGAGCTGAGGCAATCCACCCACTTTGGCTTTCCAAAGTGCTGAGATTACGGGTGTGAGCCATTGCATGTGGCCTGTGTAATCTCTTATCCAGTCTAGGCTTCAAGAGGAACATAGACAATGGAGTTTTCTCCAAGGGGTGAGGAGAGTGGTAAGGAGTATTAGGCATAGTACATCTTCAGTTTACAAAGATGACGGGATTAAGAGATTAAAGACAGGCATAGGAAATTATAAGAGTATTGATTGGGGAAGTGATAAATGTCCATGAAATCTTCACAATTTATGTTCTTCTGTCACAGCTTCAGCAGGTCCCTCTGTTTGGGGTCCCTGACTTCCCACAACAACTGAGGATGGTTAGCTTAGAAAAGAGAAACCCAATGAAGGACTGTGGTCTAGAAATGGCAGTAGATTCATTCCTCAAAACCCCAGAGGGCACAGCAAATGATGGGCAAGAAGACTGCAGTTCACTTTCTAAAAATTAGCCAGCACCAACAATGAACCAGTATGCCATCTATTCAGCAGTCAGTGGTCCCCAATCTTTTTGGTACCAGGGGCCAGTTTTGTGGAAGACAATTTTTCCATGAATGGTGTGTGTGGTGAGGGGTGCTTTCAGGATGAAACTGTTTCACCTAAGATCATCTGGCATTAGATTCTCATAAGAAGCACCCAACCTATATCCACAGTTCACAGCTACTATGAGAATCTAATGCCGCTGCTGATCTCACAGGAGGTGGAGCTCAGGCGGTAATGCTTGCTTGCCCACCACTCACCTCCTGCAGTGTGGGCCGATTCCTAACAGGCCATGGTCTGCACCCAGCAGTTGAGGACCCCTGGTCTATGTCATGTAGCACATACAGGTAGACCTGATAACTTCTTCTTTTTTTTTTTTTTTGAGATGGAGTCTCACTCTGTTGCCCAGGCTGGAGTGCAGTGGCGCGATCTCGGTTCACTGCAAGCTCCGCCTCCTGGGTTCACGCCATTCTCCTGCCTCAGCCTCCTGAGTAGCTGGGACTATAGGCACCCGCCACCACGCCCAGCTAATTTTTTTTTTTTTTTTGTATTTTTAGTAGAGATGGAGTTTCACCGTGTTAGCCAGGATGGTCTCGATCTCCTGACCTTGTGATCCACCTGCCTCGGCCTCCCAAAGTGCTAGGATTACAGGCGTGAGCCACCGCACCCGGCCGGATAACTTCTAATATAACTCTCCATTCCCAGAGTCTATAATTTCACAAATTTTTTCCTGCTGTCTCAAGCCAATCTTTCATTATAATTCTTCTCTCCAATATTTTTAGAGAGGTCAGATAGGTACGGAGGAAGAATTAGAACTGAATCCCTCAAAGCATGTTTCTTTTCTTTTCTTTCTTTCTTTGAGATGGAGTTTCACTCTTGTTGCCCAGGCAGGAGTGCGATGGCATGATCTCGGCTCACCGCAACCTCCGCCTCCTGGGTTAAAGTGATTCTCCTGCCTCAGCCTCCTAAGTAACTGGGATTACAGGCATGTGCCACCACACCTGGTGAATTTTGTATTTTTAGTGGAGACAGGGTTTCTCCATTTTGGTGAGGCTGGTCTTGAACTCCCGACCTCAGGTGATCCACCCACCTGGGCCTTCCAAAGCGCTGGGATTACAGGTGTGAGCCACCGCACCCGGCCAGCATGTTTCTAAAATTCTTCCTCCTAACTCCCAACGACAACATCAAAAAGTTCTCAGATGCAAGAAGGACTTGCTTAGGAAATTCCTGGTTTTCTGGTTTCCTGGCACTCTAGACAAGAGGGAAATTCCAAAAT
The DNA here is from genome assembly GCF_049350105.2 of Macaca mulatta. Lineage (NCBI taxonomy): Eukaryota > Metazoa > Chordata > Mammalia > Primates > Cercopithecidae > Macaca > Macaca mulatta. The sequence continues at coordinate 56,282,154 of NC_133416.1, read as the reverse complement.
TTCTAGAAATTTGTCCTATTTTGACCAGAGAAAAGAAAAAGGTTATGGTTCAGAGTCAGATGAGCTCTGGCAGGGTGCGGTGGCTCATGCCTGTAATCCCAGCACCTTGGGAGGCTGAGGCAGGTGGATTACCTGAGGTCAGGAGTTGGAGACCAGCCTGACCAACATGGTGAAACCCCGACTGTACCAAAAATACAAAAATTAGCTGGGCATGGCTGGGCGCGGTGGCTCATGCCTATAATCCCAGCACTTTGGGAGGTCGAGGTGGGCGGATCACAAGGTCAGGAGATCGAGGCCATCCTGGCTAACATGGTGAAACCCCATCTCTACTGAAAATACAAAAAATTAGCTGGGTGTGGTGGTGGGCGCCTGTAGTCCCAGCTATTTGGGAGGCTGAGGCAGGAGAATGGCATGAACCTGCGGGGTGGAGCTTGCAGTGAGCTGAGATCGCGCCACTGCACTCCAGCCTGGGAGAGACAGCAAGACTCCGTCTCAAAAAAAAAAAAAAAAAAAAATTAGCTGGGCATGGTGGTGGGCACCTGTAATCCCAGTTACTCGGGAGGCTGAGGCAGGAGAATTGCTTGAACCCGGGTGGTGGAGGTTACAAGAGATCGAGCCGCTGCACTCTAGCCTAGGTGACAGAGAGAAAAAAAAAAAAAGAGTTAGCTAAATAGCTAAATAAGCTCTTTCCAAAGACCCAGAAAGTCCTGGGAACAAAATCGCCCTATCACCCTGAAAGTAGTCTTAGATTAGGCAGGAAGTTTTCTTTCTTCTTTCTTTTCTTTTCTTTCCTTTTTTTTTTATTTTTTTTTATTTATTTTTATTTTTTTTATTTTTTATTTTTTTTTTGAGACGGAGTCTGGCTCTGTCGCCCAGGCTGGAGTGCAGTGGCCAGATCTCTGCTCACTGCAAGCTCCGCCTCCCGGGTTCGCGCAATTCTCCTGCCTCAGCCTCCCGAGCAGCTGGGACTACAGGCGCCCGCCACCTCGCCCGGCTTATTTTTTTTTTTGTATTTTTAGTAGAGACGGGGTTTCACCGTGTTAGCCAGGATGGTCTCGATTTCCTGACCTCGTGATCCGCCCGTCTCGGCCTCCCAAAGTGCTGGGATTACAGGCTTGAGCCACCGCGCCCGGCCATTTTTTTTTACAAAATAAAAACAGGGTTTCACTCTGTCGCCCAGGCTGAAATGCAGTGGTGCCATGATAGTTCACTGTAGCCTCGATTTCCTGCGTTCAAGTGATTCTCCTGCTTCAGCCTCCTGAGTATCTTAGAACTACGGGGACATGCCACCACGTCTTGCTAATTTCATAAATTTTTTGTAGAGATAGGGTCGTCATGTGTTACCCAGGCTGGTCTTTTTTTTTTTTTTTTGAGAGGGAGTTTAGCTCCCAGGTTGGAGTGCAACGGCACGATCTTGGCTCACGGCAAGCTTTGCCTCCTGGGTTGAAGCGATTCTCCTGCCTCAGCCTCCCGAGTAGCTGGGATTACAGGCATGCACCACTACGACCGTCTAATAACGTATTTTTAGTAGAGACGGGGTTCCTCCACGTTGGTCAGGCTGATCTCAAACTGCCGACCTCAGGCGATCCACTTGCCTCAGCCTCCCAAAGTACTGGGATTACCTATGTGAACCACCGCGCCCGGCCCTGTTTAAGTGTTTACTACAAGAACTGCACTGGGTTAAGTTTTGGGGAAGAAAAGAGTGGGGTCAATCAGAAGCCAAATATGGCCGGGCGTGGTTGCTCATGCCTGTAATCCCAACACTTTGGGAGGCCGAGGCGCGCAGATCACAAGGTCAGGAGATTGAGACCATCCTGGCTAACACCGTGAAACCCCGTCTGTACTAAAAACACAAAAAATTAGCCAGGCTTGGTGGCGGGCACCTGTAGTCCCAGCTACTCGGGAGTCTGAGGCAGGAGAATGGCGTAAACCCGGGAGGCGGAGTTTGCAGTGAACCGAGATCGCGCCACTGCACTCCAGCCTGGGCGACAGAGCCAGAGTCCGTGTCTCAAAAAAAAAAAAAAAAAAAAAAGGCAAATATGGGCCTGGCGCGGTGGCTCATGCCTGTAATGACAGCACTTTGGGAGGCGGAGACGGGCAGATCACCTGAGGTCAGGAGTTGGAGACCAGCCAGACCAACATGGAGAAACCCCATCTCTACTAAAAATACAAAATTAGCCAGTCGTGGTGGCTCGCCTGTAATCCTAGCTACTCTGGGAGGCTGAGGCAAGAGAATCGCTTGAACCCGGGAGGCGGAGGTTGCCGTGAGCCAAGATCGCGCCATTGCACTCCTGCCTGGGCAACAAGAGCGAAACTCCATCTCAAAAAAAAAAAAGGCCAAATATGTGTTTCTAATTCTTGAAGAGGAGAAGACAGGAGGAAAAGAGGAAAGACATAAATGAAGGTAAAGTTAAACAATACAAAATATTTAAATAACAACAACTCAAGAGGACAAATATTATGAAACAATGCATATATGGACAATTTTTTGTTTTGTAGAGACAGAGTTTCATTCTTGTTGCCCAGGCTATAGTGCAATGGTATGATCTCAGCTCACTGCAACCTCCAATTCGTGGGTTCCAGTGATTCTCCTGCTTCAGCCTCCCAAGTAGCTGGGATTACAGTCATGCACCACCATGCCTAGCTAATTTTGTATTTTTAGTAGAGACGAGTTTCTCCATGTTGGTCAGGCTAGTCTCGAACTCCCGACCTCAGGTGATTCGCCAGTCTCGGCCTCCCAAAGTGCTTTGATCACAGGCGTGAGCCACCACACCCAGTCTTTTTTGAGACGGAGTTTCGATCTTGTCGCCCAGGCGGGAGTGCAATGGCAGATCTCAGCTCGCTGAAGCCTCCTCCCGTGTTCAAACAATTCTCCTGTCTCAGCCTCCTGAGTAGCTGGGATTACAGGTGCCCACCACCATGCCCAGCTAATTTTTGTATTTTTTAGTAGAGAGGGGGTTTCACACATGTTGGCCAGGGTGGTCCTGAACTCCTGACTGTTGGGAACAGGCCCCCCAAAATCTGGCCATAAACTGGCCCCAAAACTGGCCATAAACAAAATCTCTGCAGCACTGTGACACGTTCATGATGGCCATAACGCCCACCCTGGAAGGTTATGGGTTAAGTGGAATGAGGGCAAGGAACATCTGGCCCACCCAGGGCAGAAAACCGCTTAAAGGCGTTCTTAAATTACAAACAATAGCATGAGTGATCTGTGCCTTAAGAACATGGTCCTGCTGCAGATAACTAGCCCAACTCATCCCTTTATTTTGGCCCATCCCTTTGTTTCCCATAAGGGATACTTCTAGTTAATCTAATATCTATAGAAACAATGCTAATGACTGACTTGCTGTTAATAAATACATGGGTAAATCTCTTTTGGGGGCTCTCAGCTCTCCAGGCTGTGAGATCCCTGATTTCCCACTTCACACCTCTATGTTTCTCTGTGTGTGTGTGTCTTTATTTCCTGTAGTGCCGCTGGATTAGGGTCTCCCTGATCGAGCTGGTCTTGCCACCTGACTTCAGGTAATCCACCTGTCTCTGCCTCCCAAAGTGCTGGGCTTACAGGCGTGAGCCACCGCGCCCAGCCTCATGGCCAATTTTTAACTGCCCACTGAACTATGCAGCTGGATGTTGCTTTAAGAATTTAGAGGAGGTCAGGGCTGTTGGCTCACGCCTATAATCCCTGTACGTTGGGAGGTCAAGGCAGGCCGACAGCTTGAGTCCAGAGTTCAAGACCAGTCTGAGCAACATGGCAGAATCAGCTAAGTGTGCTGGTGCCCGCCTGTGATCCCAGCTGCTCAAGAGGCTGAGATGGGAAGAATACTTGAGCCTGAGAGTTGGAGGCTGCAGTGAGCCGTAATCGCACCACTGCACACCAGTCTGGGCGACAGAGTGAGACCCTGTGTCAAAAATAAATAACTTAAAAAAAAAAACTCCCTTCATCTAAATCCTGTCTACTTCCAAGACTCAACTACACACACATACACACACACACACACACACAAAATCTTGGCCGGAGGCGATGGCTCACGCCTGTAATCCCAACACTTTGGGATGCCAAGGCAGGCGCATCAACTGAGGTTGGGAGTTCAAGACCAGCCTGACCAACATGGAGAAACCACGTCTCTACTAAAAATACAAAATTAGCCGGCGTGGTGGCGCATGCCTGTAATCCAGTTATTTGGGAGGTTGAGGAAGGAGAATCGCTTGAACCCGGGAGGCAGAGGTTGCAGTGAGCCGAAATCACACCATTGCACTGCAGCCTGGGCAATAAGAGGGAAACTCCATCTCAAAAATAAATAAATAAATAAATAAATAAATAAATAAATAAATAAAAGTTGAATCACAACATCTTCCTCTGAAAGGTTGTAGTGATGTTTAAAATGAGATAATAGGCTGGGTGGGTCACGTCTTGTAATCCGAGCACTTTGGGAGTCCCAGCACTTTGAGGGTAGGAGTTCGAGATCAGCCTGGGTAACATGGCTGAGATAACGACTATACAGTGAATGGCACATAGTAAGTGGTTAGCTAATGTTTAACTCAGCCCCACTCTTCAATGATCCTTGTGGGCATTTCTTCACAAAGTTGCAGGGTATTTCTGTAGTCCTCTACAGAAGGACTACAGTCTTTTTCAGTATTTTTCAGTATTTGTTCCAGCACACACTAGGCCTTCCACAAAAATGATTGAGTGAAAACCCCTGGCGGCGGGAAACCGGGGTGGGGGTGTGGGGAGGGGCACCCCAACACAAACACACAGAAAATGCTACTGCAGAACATCGGTTACTGGGCAGAGGTACCTTTCAGAACCCCTAGGGTGCCCTCACATCCTGCCTGGCTGGCCTGATTCAAATGGTTCATTTAACCAAGGTCAAATTAAAATCTTAGCTGCCACTAAAATCCAGGAACCGTCACTTTTCCCAGATGAGAGAGACAGTTGCTCAATTAGAATCAGCAGCGGTAGGCCCAAAAGATCTCGCCTCCTCCACAGGGCGAACCTATCACCGCTCCTCCAGCGATGAGCGGCAGCTCTCTAGGAGCCAATGAGTTCCTCCCCATGGAAGGAACCCGCCCACCCCTTGTGTCGTCACCAGCTCTCTTAAAAAGATGGAACCTCAGCGGCCCTTCCTCGTAGCGAGCCTAGTGGCGGGTGTTTGCGTTGAAACGTGAGCGCGACCCGACCTTAAAGGGGAGGGAGCAAAGGAAGGACAGAGCCCTTTAAAACGAGGCGGGTGGTGCCTGCCCCTTTAAGGGTGGGGCGTCCGGACGACTGTATCTGAGCCCCAGACTGCCCCGAGTTTCTGTTGCAGGCTGCGAGGAAAGGCTCCTAGACTGGGTCCGGGTGCTCGGCGGCGGCGGCTTCCTCCCCGCTTGTCCTCCCCGGGCCCGGAGGCACCCCAGCTCCAGTCATGCTGAGCAGAGTATGGAAGCACCTGACTGCGAAGTGCTATCCGTGCGAGAACAGCTATTCCACGAGAGGATCCGCGAGTGCATTGTGAGTGCGGGGCCCCGGCGAGGAGAAGCGGGGGTTGCGGGAGAGGGGTAGGTTGGGGTCCGAGCCCACCTGGTCTCAGAGCGCCGTCAAACCATGCCTGGGCCAGCGGCGGGCGACGGAGGCCTCCGTCCTAGCAGAAGGGCGGGTGCCCGGCTAGCGATCCCCTAGATGGGATCAGCTGGGTCCCTGAGCGGTAAACAAAGGCCGTCGTTTCCGTTCCTCCCCAACACGCCCCTCCCTGCCCCTCCCTCCCACCCCTCACCCAGCGCGTCTGAGAGCCTGCGGAGTCCGCCTTAGTCTGATAATCGGGGAAGGATGGGTTTGCTTCTCAAACTGGGTTGAGGGCAAACCCAGCTGACGTTGGATGAAGGGGAGAAATCGTCACTCTGAGCTTGATTCCAGAAAAGAGGGGAGGTGTAGGGATGGCAGACGGGAGGAACCTGGGGACTTGGTGGGTCATCTCCTGCTTTGGAAGAAAGGAGTCTTACTAGGGTGGATCCTAATATGTAGAGATGAGGAACAACCAAGTATCCAGGTATTCCCCCGTCTTTCTTCTTTCTCATTAGTGTTTGTTTGAAACCCTGCAAGGCTGGGTTCGCAGCCTCTCAGCCATTCCGGGGTTTCCCCAGTAAGTCGTCCTCCCAGGGCTTCAGAGGGTACCTGGCTGCTGTTCCTTAGGCCATCCCTGCCACTTAGAGCGACAGCTGAACCTGCCGCAGAGAAGTGGACTCCTCAATTCTGGGGTAGGGGTACGCAGTGGAGCTTAGGGAGTCATATCTTCTTCAGCCTTGCTTTGAATTCTCACCTCTCTCCTTTCTCCTCTGTTTCCTTCCCCAGAGCTCCCCAGAGCAACCCTCATCTCCACATAGTAAATGGAAAGGGAATGGTTTGGGAAAACAGAAAGAAATGTTAGTAAGTGGGGGAACCCAGTGTGGGGGTCATTCCCTTCATTTTTCTCAGGCTGGGCTCTAGCCAGCCCTGGGCAGCCTATTGGAGGTAGGGTAAATTGAGCCAGGACATAATTAGGTCTGCTCTTATCTGTGAGGACAGAAAAGTATATTAGTCTGAGTGTGCAACTCCAGTAGAAGTTTGCTTTCGGCAAGCGTTCCTTGTGTGTTTCTTGGTGGACAGTCCACATGGTGGGTTGGGCATATTGCAGAGGCACAGCCAGGTCTTGAGACAGTGTCAGGCAGGAGGCTCACATTCCTAGAGAACAGGGAGGAATGAGACCTTGGACAGAAGCAGCCTCCTGGATGTCTCCCCCATCCTTTAGTCCCATGAGCTGAGAACATCAGTGCTGGCTAAGGGTAGCCTGAAGATTTATGGTGCCTCCCCCACCTGGCTCTCATCCAGGGGCTGGAGCGCAACCTAGCCTCTTGGAACTGCGTGGAACTCCAGCCTGACCTTTTGAGCCCTCCCACCTTCCTGGCTATTATGCAAGCCCAGGGCAGAACACAGGCTATAAAAATCTTGCAGCTGCAATCTGAGTGGCTCCTTCTATTCTGCTTCCCTAATGTCAAAAGCTATGACTTTGTTCTGGATCGATGGCTCTCCTGCGTCTCTGTGGATTCTTCCCTCCTTGTATAGGTAGCTGTATGTGTATTCCCTGTGGGGTCAGCCCTTTCTGGAGACTGGAAGACCCATGAGACTGATCCTGTCTTCTTGGCATATCTCAAACACAATAACTTCTTTTCTTGATACTCTCTGGCCTTTTTTTTTTTTTTTTTTTTTTTTTTGTGAGACCTAGTCTCACTCTGTTGCCCAGGCTGGAGTGCAGTGGCGTGATCTTTGCTCACTGCAACCTCCACCTCCCAGGTTCTAGTGATTCTTGTGCCTCAGCCTCCCGAGTAGGTGGGATTACAGGCACCTGCCACCACACACAGCCTTTTTTTTTTTTTTTTTTTTTTTTTGAGACTGAGTCTCTGTCGCCAGGCTGGAGTAAAGTGGCACAATTTTGGCTCGCTGCAACCTCTGCCTCCTGGGTTCAAGCAATTCTCCTGCCTCAGCCTCTCGAGTAGCTGAGACTACAGGTGCATACCACCACGCCTGGCTAATTTTTGTATTTTTAGTAGAGATGGGGTTTCGCCATGTTGGCCAGGATGGCCTCGATCTCTTGACCACGTGATCCTCCCGCATTGGCCTCCAAAAGTGCTGGGATTATAGGCATTAGCCACTGCGCCCAGCCAATTTTTGTAATTTGTTTGTTTGTTTGTTTTTGAGACGGAGTCTTGCTCTGTCACCCAGGCTAGAGTGCAGTGGTGCGATCACGGCTCACTGCAACCTCCACTGAATTCAAGTGATTCTCCTGCCTCAGCCTCCTAAGTAGCTGGGATTATAGGCACGTACCGCCACACCCAGCTAATTTTTGTATTTTTAGTAGAGACGGGGGGGTTCCACCGTGTTGGTCAGGCTGGTCTCGAACTCCTGACCTCATGATCCTCCTACCTCGGCCTGCCAAAGTACTGGGATTACAGGCGTGAGCCACCGCGCTCAGCCCAATTTTTGTATTTTTAGTAAAGACAGGGTTTCACCATGTTGGCCAGGCTGGTCTCCAACTCCTGATGTCAATTGATTCACCTGCCTTGGCCTCCCAAAGTGCTGGGATTACAGGCGTGAGCCACTGTGCCTGGCCAAGACTCTCTGTTCTTGATTATAGAGCCAAGCTGGCCAATGGCTCCTCCTCTGGGCAGTAGAAGCTTACTTGGAATAGAGTAGGAATGAATATGCAGATTAACGTGGCCGAGTTCCGCCATCACTGTCACTTGACAGTCTAGCCAGCTCTAGAAACACTAGATATTGGGCCCTAGCTAAAGCCCACTGTTAGGGGTAGAGGATTAAATGAGGCTCTGGTTTGGCCCAGCAGACCTGATCTTTCAGGCCCCTGAATAAGCATGGAATAGAAGTTGTGACTTCGTCTAGAAACATGACACCTACTTTGGGTCAAGGCACCAGTGTGGGTGGAGGTAGGAGGGTAGGGTAGTGATGGGGTGCCAGGACAATGCAGACGTCTTCCTCCCCTCAAACCTGCTTCCCTATCCAATAATGTGCTCCAAGTAAATTCCCTCTGGTTCTGTAACTGGTTTGAAATATGTGTGCTTGTGCATTTCTAGGAGTTTTCTTTGCCCATTTACCAACCAGAGTTGGGCTGAAGCTATTTTCTCCCAGTGAAGTTCTTGTAGGGCTGGGCATGGTGCTGTTTCCCCAGGTGCATGGGGCAGCCCCTGTCTGGCCCTTCTTCGAGGTCCCTGGGGCTCTGACTAGAAGGAAGTACCTGGGGGATCAGAACAGAACATACTTCCAGATGGAACCCCTGGAAGTATGGAGCCTTATCTTAAGGAAGTAATGGCCATGGAATTAACAGAGAGGCCCTTGGCTGTGGAATGTGCTAAAGGTTAGAGCTTCTCATCCCAGCTCACATTCTGCTACAGATCTCAACACTTCTGTTTGCAACACTGTACATCCTCTGCCACATCTTCCTGACCCGCTTTAAGAAGCCTGCTGAGTTCACCACAGGTACTGTGATTTCCCTCCCTCCTGCCAGAGTTCCAGTTGCCATGGACCAGCCTCAGGGGAATGGGCCTATGGCGCCCACTGGGAAAGGAGCAGTGGCTGTGTGGGGCTGTTCTGGAGCCTTTGCCTCTTCAGCCTCCCTTTCTGCACAGACAGGGGCAAGGGCAGCTAGATGGAAGTGTCTTCTGGGCAAGTCATATAACATTTCTGATCTTCAGTTTCATCCTACAAAATGGGCATAGTGATGTCTACCTACTCCATTGTGTGGACCAAAGGAGATGGTTAATGTGAAAGTCCTTTGTGAACCTGAAGTGAGCAACTGCCGGGTGAATGTCATTACGGGCACAGTCTCTGTGTCATCTCCTCTCCTAGTGCTCCCACAGCCAGGACCAGAGACCTCCCTGATGACTGGGGCACCTGGTGATGGTGGCCTTTCTCTTTATGGGGAGCCTGAGTATGCTCAGATTGCAACTTTCCTTCCCTAGACATTGTGTAATTGGAGGTGGGGGCACACTTGCCCCAGTTTCTAGCCCCAGCCTTTCCTCCTCTCAGGATGGCTCAGGATGAGTCCCCACCCAACAAGGCAGCTACCCTAAAGTAATTCCCTTGGGGACCTTCTCTGTGAATCTCCCTTCCCCCTCCTCTCTTTTCCCTTTCCTAGACCCAGCCACTGATGTAACCAACCTCACAGACTAGTTGTTTATTATATTAATATTTTGAGCATATAAAGAGGAACCTGCGATGGGAGAGATCTAGGGAGGAGGAAAGAAGTATAGGAAAGTCTGGCCTGTATTCTCTTCACCTGGGACCACTGATTTTTAAGCTGCCACCATGGCTGGAGAATAGGCTATGGAGTTCATAATGTGTGGTCTCCTGGAGCCTTCTGTTCAGCTCTGCCTTCTTTGAGGGGGCAGGGATGGGGCGGGGAGCACATTGTAATACTTACGGCCTCAGAGCTGCCCCCTGATGTCCTGCCTCTTCCCCGTGCCTCTGTCTCTTACAGTGGATGATGCAGATGCCACAGTCAACAAGATTGCGTAAGTGTCCCTGCCTCAGCACCTAACACCAGTGGTCTTTAGGAACTGGGATCTAGGGAGGCCTAGAGCTGGAGGGAGAAGGGGGAAGTCTCACACGGTGAAGAGAGAGTTTCTGTTTCCACCCCATTTCTGGTTTCCGGCTTTACCTCACCCTGGGGACGCTCAGAAAAGCTGCTGTTCCTGTCTTCCTGGTTAGGCCAGGAGCTTGTGGGAGCCTCATGGCCAGGAACATCCACTGGGGCCTGAGTCACCGGAAATGGCTCCAGCTTGGCTTCACCTCCCAGTGACCAGAGTGGGGATGCAGATTGATAGAAAAAGAGCAGGGTGTGGGGAAGATGGGAACCCCTGAGGAAGGGGCATGCTTGGTTCTGAGAGGAAGGCCCATATTCCAGGCTGCCAATGTTCACTAGCACATACAGAGAAAGAGAGAGAGATGACTCCTCTGAGTTAGTAGATCAGAAGGTAGCCCTCCACCCTTGATGGACCAACGAGATAGAAGTGCCCCTCTTCAGTGTATGCAGCCCAGGGCCTAGACCTTGGCTATGAAGCTAGGTTTCAGTTTCCCCTTGTCCTCCTTTGCCCTCATGCCTTTGTGCAGGGCATAGCCACATAGGATGACCCTGTGCTTATCTGGGCAAAAAGAGGTAAGCTCAGAAATCCATATCCCTGAGCAAAGAAGAGAAGCCAGGCCCCCTAGCTTTGGCATCATACCTGGCATAACTTATAGGCATGTATGGGAGGACCACATTCCTGGGGACAGCCTGGGTATGTGACATGGCAGGTGACGGGCTTCCCATGAATGCCCGAAGCTGTGCCCATCCCATGAGCTGGGGCTTCCCTGGAGGTAAAGGGCTAGAGCGAGCCGGCAGTGGGTAGAACCCCAGCTGGACGGCTCCTTCCTTAGCTCTGTCATTGCTACAGCTGGTTCTGGAAGCCACAGGTGCCCTCAGGACAAATGGAACTTCTCCAGCACAGTGTAGTGAGTGCTGAGCTAAGCAAGGACACTCTCCCCTTCTCTGCCCAGGCTCGAGCTGTGCACCTTTACCCTGGCAATTGCCCTGGGTGCTGTCCTGCTCCTGCCCTTCTCCATCATCAGCAATGAGGTGCTACTCTCCTTGCCTCGGAACTACTACATCCAGTGGCTCAACGGCTCCCTCATCCATGGTTTGTGGCTCCTAGAGGCGGCTTGGGGTGGGGATAGGGAGCAGAGAGCAGATAGAGTCGGGCAGACTCAGGCAGCCGTGGGCCAATCAGTCATGTGTCGCACCTTCCCTCTCCGCTTCTCCTGCAAATGGTCAGTCTCCTGTCGGTTGCCCCTCCCTTTACTGACCATCTCTGCTTTTCCTTTTTTGCTCTAGGCCTCTGGAACCTTGTTTTTCTCTTCTCCAACCTGTCCCTCATCTTCCTCATGCCCTTTGCATATTTCTTCACTGAGTCCGAGGGCTTTGCTGGCTCCAGAAAGGTAAGTAGGGGATATGTATGCAGGCAGGAAACGGAATTCCACACACATGGTTCAACTGAAGAGATTTTAATAAAGAGGCTATTTGCAGAGGTTTAGTTAAAGGAAGTTTGAGGCTCTAGTGACAGTAGGAAGTCATTACCACCCTCAGGCCTGTAGAGACAAAGGGAGGAAATAGTTTCTAGAACCCACTAATAGCTGAAACCAGGGATGTGAAGCTGCCCAGAGAGGAGCTGTTGTCTTTGTGTCATAATTACTGCCAAAACCATGGTGGCAGACGTGGGAGGACTCACAGGAAACATACCCTCACCTCTTTTCCACCTTCCATTCTCCTGTTGGATGCGAAACTAGAGGGCAAAGAGCTTGTGGGATGCAGACCTCAGAGGTCAGCCTCCCGGAGCAGACAACGACAAGGAATGGGTCTGGGAAAAGGAGATGCAAATGAAGAGCACCTGGTATGTGGGGTGACCTTAGACTGGGGAGTGGGAAGACAGAGCAACTTAGCAGAATAAGAGGAAAACCCTCTCTCTTATCTCCTGAATCCAGACCTCTCTGGTTCCCGCAGGCTGGCCACCATCTCTGATGTCTTTCCATCCCCACACTGCCCGATGTTAACCTCCTTCACCTGTTGCCTCCTTCCGTAGGGTGTCCTGGGCCGGGTCTATGAGACAGTGGTGATGTTGATGCTCCTCACTCTGCTGGTGCTAGGTATGGTGTGGGTGGCGTCAGCCATTGTGGATAACAACAAGGCCAGCAGAGAGTCACTCTATGGTGAGTGGCCCAGCTTCCTCCAGGCTGTGTGGACATGGCTTTTGGCCCATGTCCACCTGCCTGGAAAGACTATAACCTACTAAAGTGGAAAAGGTTGGCACCTTCTCCCTTTGACTGAAGTTTCAAACTGATAGACATCTGGCCAAATCCAATCTGCAGAAATGTTTCATTGGCCTATGCAATGGTTTTTAAAATATGTATTATTCAGTTGCTAACATTTTAAATTGGGAGGTTTCATATTAACATCTAGCTATCTAACTTTGCTTGACAAGGAGAAGATCTGGCTACATTAGTCCCTGGTGATGGAGGCCAAATAGCAGTTATACCCTTTAGTTAGGGGTTAGGATCTCCAGTTTGTTATAGGCCCTGCCATTCCCTCTTCTGCTGATGCTGGCCAGCTTTCTTCATTTGTATTACTTGCCTAACAGCTGTGGGGACTGTGCCCTTGTCTAGACTCTGAGGCCTGTCAGCCTCCAGTAAGCAAGAAGAGATGAGCTGACATCCTCTTTTTTTTTTATCCTTAGACTTCTGGGAGTACTATCTCCCCTACCTCTACTCATGCATCTCCTTCCTTGGGGTTCTGCTACTCCTGGGTGAGTGTACAGGGTCTGGGAGGGAATGGGTAGGGTCCTTGGACCAGAGTAACCAGGCTGGAAGGAGGGGGAATGGAGGGGCATGTTAGGCAAGGGGTGGAGAGCAGGGTCTGGCAGGTGACTGGCTCTTGTTCTCACAGTGTGTACTCCACTGGGTCTCGCCCGCATGTTCTCCGTCACTGGGAAGCTGCTGGTCAAGCCCCGGGTATGTGGTATTCCTTGCTCTTTGATCCTGCAGGGTGAGCTTCCTGCAGAGCTGGAACCAAACAATGAAACAACCCTATGGTTGTGTAGTGCACAACTTGCAGAGGGCTGCAGCCTTTGTTGGTTCCTGTATCCTGTACCCCTATCATGCAGAGCTGGTCACCAGACATGCAGGGCAGAATACAGGGCAATTGGGAGGGACTGAGCAAAGCTGCGGGCCACAGGGTGGTGAATGAGGGTTTGGGGGAGGCCTGAGACTACGGAGCCCTGGGAAGAACAGGGTTCTCCTGGGGCCTTTGGTCAGGGAGCCTCTGAAAAAAGTTAGTCTCTTCCTTTCCCCTGCCCCAAGTTGCTGGAAGACCTGGAGGAGCAGCTGTACTGCTCAGCCTTTGAGGAGGCAGCCCTGACCCGCAGGATCTGTAGTGAGTTGCAGTTCTTCCCTGATGGGGTGGTGGGCTTGGCCTGGGCAGAGACTGCCCAACTTGGGAGCAACACCATCTTCTCTGCCCTCAGATCCTACTTCCTGCTGGCTGCCTTTAGACATGGAGCTGCTACACAGACAGCTCCTGGCTCTGCAGACACAGAGGGTCCTGCTGGGTATGTGGGTTGGTAGGGCTTGGGATACCTGGGTTTCCCCAAGGAGAGTAGCCCCTGGTTCCAGGTGCTTGCTGACAGCCTCCCATCCCTGCACAGAGAAGCGGCGGAAGGCTTCAGCCTGGCAACGGAACCTGGGCTACCCCCTGGCTATGCTGTGCTTGCTGGTGCTGACGGTGGGTATACCAGCCCTAGAGGTGGGGAGTAGACTCTCAGTACTCGAGGCCTTCTCAGGGAGAGGGGAGGCGATGAGGGGACCTGGTTATCATCAGTAATAGTGGTTGCTTCTCACTGAGTGCCTGCTTTTATGTCCTGCCTGTGCTGAACACAAATGTTGAGCACATCAACCCTCATTTTGTAGATGAAGAGACAGAGTTGAGTGACTTGCCCAGGGTCACACAGGGCCAGTGAGTAGTTGTGCAGGTTTGCCCTGGCATGAGAATAAGCAGTCGATTCCCCTATGGACTCAAGAATATATCTTATCAGTTGGAGGAAGAGAGATGCCTTTTCCTATTTATCCTTTTTGCAATCCATCCACCTAGAGGAGATGTATCTTATAATGTCCTCAAAGGCACTCTGTTGCTAATAACAGCTTTGATGAGGTCCCATACAGCTCATTGGAAGTGGAGCTAGTCTTGGAAACTGGAAATGTTGGACCAGAGTCTCTGCCCATTCCTTTAGCTCTGGGTCGAGCTGTGGTCTGGGGTAGGATGGGAGTCTGAGCTTGCCTCACACAGGGCCTGTCTGTGCTCATTGTGGCCATCCACATCCTGGAGCTGCTCATCGATGAGGCTGCCATGCCCCGAGGCATGCAGGTACCAGGCTGCCCTCCCACCATATCCTTTGGGGAGGGCCTAAGAACAGCTGGGGAGAGGAGGCAGAAGCTGAGGACAGTGGGAAGGCTGGGTGCCGGGTAGTGCTGATGGTGGGGAATGCTCACAGTGACACTGCCCCACTCCTCAGGGTGCCTCCTTAGGCCAGGTCTCCTTCTCCAAGCTGGGCTCCTTTGGTGCCGTCGTTCAGGTTGTACTCATCTTGTATCCTTCTGGAATACAAAAACCTGTCTCCTGGGACTCTAGACAGCACTTCTTGGACTTTGTCTCCTTTGGGACTCTGAGCAACACTGATGGGAAATGGGACAAGTTTTCATCAACCTCGGGTTCAGAAAGAAGGAAAATACTTAATTTTGAAAGGAGAGCTGGTGGTTCAGTAGAATCTGATCAGAAGAAAATAAAAAAGAGGCCGGATGCAGTGGCTCACACAGTGCTAATCCTAGCACTTTGGGAGGCTGAGGCGGGTGGATTTCTTGAGCTTAGGATTTCAAGACCAGCCTGAGCAACATGGTGAAACCCGGTCTCTACAAAAAATACAAAAACTTAGCCGGGCGTGGTGGTGCATGCTTGCATTCCCAGTTATGTGGGAGGCTGATGTGGGAAGATCGCTTGAGCCCAGAAGGTCAAGGCTGCAGTGAGCTGAAATCGCACCACTGCACTCCAGCCTGGGTGACAAAGTGAGATCCTGTCTCAAAAATAAATAAATAAAAATAAATAAATAAATAAATAAGAAGTGGGCTGAGAGAGAGCTCTGTTCCCTTTGAGATGAGTTATTAATTCTTAGGAGCCAGCCAGTTCTTCCTTAATGCAGTGGCAGTTACCTAATGGTGTCCTCAGTTGTGGGCTTCTATAGCTCTCCACTCTTCCGGAGCCTGCGGCCCAGATGGCATGACACCGCCATGACGCAGGTAGCTGGGAGGGAGTAAGGGAAGCCTCCTGTGGGGTGTGGATGGGCACTAGGTGCCTGCAGCTCTTCCACCCTCACCACTCCTTTCCCTGTTTCCACCCAGATAATTGGGAACTGTGTCTGTCTCCTGGTCCTAAGCTCAGCACTTCCTGTCTTCTCTCGAACCCTAGGTAAGTATTGAAAGGAGGAAATAAAGGAATTGGATTTTTTTGAGTACTTACTGATGTAAAGCAGGCACTTTATATACATGCTTCCTCTAATTCCCACAACAAACCCGTGAGTAGGTATTATCCGCATTATACAGATGAGGAAAGCGAGGCTCTGTAAAGTGCCTACACTGAGCTTCAGGGTACTGTTGCTGCAAAGTACATACTTTTTACATTTGCTACTGCCTCTCTCATTTACTTCTACTTTTGGTCGGGGAGCACACTTTTTTCTAAATCTTTCTCCTGGGTGAGTAATCTAGTAAATGTTCCTGTTTGAAAGATGATAAACAGAGAAGCTACCTGATTGACCCAGATTATACAGCTAGTTTGAGGCAACGTCAAGTCAGTCTAGGACCCTTGTCTCCTGAACCCCAGGCTAGTGCTTTCTCTACACTGGGGTGTCAGATAATATACTCATTCCTTCTCCTGCCTTAAGAGCTATATCTATAATTAACTGGTTAAAAAGTTCAAGAGTGGCTGGGCGCAGTGACTCATGCCTGTAATCCCAGCACTTTGGGAGGCCGAGGCGGACGGATCACCTGAGGTTGGGATTTCGAGACCAGCTTGACCAACATGGAGAAACCCCGTCTCTACTAAAAATACAAAATTAGCCAGGCGTGGTGGCGCATGCCTGTAGTCCCAGCTACTCAGGAAGCTGAGGCAGGAGAATCACTTGAACCCAGGAGGCAAAGGTTGCAGTGAGCTGAGCTCGTGCCATGCACTCCAGCCTGGGCAACAAGAGCAAATCTTCATCTCAAAAAAAAAAAAAAAAAAAGTTTGAGAATGTAACTAGTTGACCCCAAGGTAGTATGTGAGCTGCAGAGGTAACAACCGCCCTCCTACCTCCCCCTAAATACCACATCACTCTGTGTGTTTTATATGTGATTTCATATTTAAATCGGTTCTGGGGCCAGGCCTGGTGGCTCACGTCTGTAATCCCACACTTTGGGAGGCCAAGGTGGACGGATCGGCTTGAGGCCAGGAGTTTAAGACCAGCCTAGCCAAAATGGTGAAACCCCATCTTTATGAAAAATTTAAAAATTAGCCAGGTATGGTGGCACATGCCCGTAATCCCAGCTGGGGCGTGAGAATTGCTGAGCTTGGGAGGTGGCTGAGGCATGAGAATTGCTTGAGCTTGGGAGGTGGAGGTTGCAGCGAGCCAAGATGGTACCACTGCACTCCAGCCTGGGTGACAGAGCAAGAGTCTGTCTCAGAACAAAAAAAAAAGAAATCAGCTGTGATCCAGGCACAGTGGTTCACGCCTGTAATCCCAGCACTTTGGGAGGCCAAGGTGGGAGGAGCACTTGAGGCCAGGAGTCCTAGACCAGCTTGAGCAACATAGTGAGACCCCATCTCTACCCCAAAAAAAAAAGTGTTTTTTTTTTTTTTTAAATTAGCACACCTATAGTCCTAGCTATGTGTGAGACGGAGGCAGGAGGATTGCTTGGGCCCAGGAGTTTGAAGCTGCAGTGAACTAAGATTGTGCAACTGCACTCCAACCTGGGCAACAGAGCAAGACCCTGTCTTAAGACAAAACCAAATTAAACAAAACAAAAAACAGCTCTGTTTAATTCTTAACGTTATATTATTTCCACTCTACCATTTGTATTTATGCCAGGAGAATTTGTAAGACAGTAGGCTTGTGGGTCTTCCAGTTAGTTCCTTTAGGTTGGATGCAGGTAAGAATATTTACAGGTGGGGAGCAGAGTTTTTTGATTTATGATAGTATTATGAGGAGCCCAGTAAATGTTAGAATAGTGCCTGGCAGAGACAGTGCTTTATGTGTGTTGTCTCATATAATTCTTAGGAAACTGAGGCACAGAAAATTTAAGGAAATTGCCCCAGATCACACAGCTAGTTAGGGGTGGAGTTGGGATATCAACCAAAGCAGCCTGATCAGTCTGAGCGCTCAGCAACCACACTGTTCTGTCTACTAAAAAAACTTGGTGAACTGCTTGTTCCAGGCCCAGGAACAAGTAGTAGGCCCTGGGAGTTCCTGGGAACACCAGTAGCCAGAGGAGGCCCTCACTGGAGGAGAAGATACCAGACTCTGGAAGCGAAGCTGAAGCAAGCCTAGCTGCTGACACTTTGAACAGTCCCGAACTGCTAGTCAGCTTGCCAAGTAGAATTGGGAGAGGCCAACCTATCAGTTGCAGTGTTGAAATGTGGCCACCAGGAGGCAGCACAAAGTTGGACTGGTAGCAGAAAAGGGCCTGGAGAGCCCACCTCTCATCCTGGCCTTTGTACTTCAGGGCTCACTCGCTTTGACCTGCTGGGTGACTTTGGACGCTTCAACTGGCTGGGCAATTTCTACATTGTGTTCCTCTACAACGCAGCCTTTGCAGGCCTCACTACACTCTGTCTGGTGAAGACCTTCACTGCAGCTGTGCGGGCAGAGCTGATCCGGGCCTTCGGTGAGAGGGAGTGAGGGTGCAGGCTGTTGGGGGGTGGTAGTTATCTAGGACACTCTGGATCACGGGTCACCCCGTCACCCCAGCAGGGGAGAGGGTGTGCTTCCTGCTTTGTGGGTAACATACCTCATCCACACATTCTGTGGCTTAGTTGTCTGGTCCCTAACGGAATGGACCTTTGACCTGCTTTTGACTGCCCATCTCCTCCTCTTCTCCAGGGTTGGACAGACTGCCACTGCCCGTCTCTGGTTTCCCCCGGGCATCTAGGAAGACCCAGCACCAGTGACCTCCAGCTGGGGGTGGGAGGGAGAAAACTGGACACTGCCATCTGCTGCCTAGGCCTGGAGGGAAGCCCAAGGCTAGCTGGACCTCAGGACCTGGAATCTGAGAGGGTGGGTGGCAGAGGGGAGCAGAGCCATCTGCACTGTTGCATAATCTGAGCCAGAGTTTGGGACCAGGACCTCCTGCTTTTCCATACTTAACTGTGGCCTCAGCATGGGGTAGAGCTGGGTGACTGGGTCTAGCCCCTGGTCCCAAATCTGTTTACACATCAATCTGCCTCACTGCTGTTCTGGGCCATGCCCATAGCCATGTTTACATGATTTGATGTGCAATAGGGTGGGGTGGGGGCAGGGAAAGGACTGGGCCAGGCCAGGCTTGGGAGATAGATTGTTTCCCTTGCTTCTGGCCCAGCAGAGCCTAAGCACTGTGCTATCCTGGAGGGGCTTTGGACCACCTGAAAGACTAAGGGGATAGGAGGAGGCTTCACCCATCAGCAATAAAGTTGATCCCAGGATTTGCTTTGTTTTTTTAAAGCGCCTGTCTCTGTGTATATTTGAACAGCCTTGCTCCCACCAGTCCTGAGTCTGCCCAGTAAGAGAAGCAGAGGGGTCCTGCCCACCATCCTTTTCCTTCCCCTTCATCTATATTACTAGCATCCTTTGGGGACTTGGATCTGGTGTTAGGCCATGCAGTTGGGCAGTGGAAAACTCCTCCATCCTCAGCCTTGCTTAAAGCTGGCTTGTCCCCTGACTCCTTATATCCATGGCCTTAGGACATGGGCATAGGAGTAGGATAACCTCCCCGGGTACACTCACACCTTCAGCCCTATCCTCCCTGGCTTAACTATTGGATATAGAGTAAAATAAGTGGCTGGCTGACAAGGATTTTCATTTCCTACCTGAGAGAAGAACCTAGCTTTTTACTAGAGGCCATCAGTTTCTTGAAAAGCCCATGTGCTATGCTGGTGGTAAGAGCACAAAACTTAAAGTTATACAGATTGTGTATTGCACAAGTTCCAGGGACACCATTCACCTCATAGTCATTGTATGGATAGTTACTATGATAGTTTTCTCATAAAAGTCAGGCATCTTGAGGAAGGGGTGCTTTTTTCTTTTCTTTTTTCTCTTGTGAGACAAGATCTGGCTCTATCACCCAGGCTGGAGTGCAGTGGTATAGTCTCAGCTCACTGCAACCTCCGCATTCTGGGCTCAAGCCATTCTTCCAGCTCGGCCTCCAGAATAGCTAGGACAACAAACACATGCTACCATGCCTGGCTAATTTTTGTATTTTTAGTAGAGATGGGGTTTTGCCATGTTGCCTAGGCTGGTCTTGAACTCCTGAGCTCAAGCGATCCACCTGCCTTGGCCTCCCAAAATGATGAGATTACAGGGGTGAGCCACAACACCCAGACATCTTTTTGGGGGGGGCTCACTGTGTCACCCAGATTAGTGTGCAGTGGCATGATCTTAGATCACTACAACCTTGAACTCTTGGACCCAAGTGATCCTCCTTCCTCAGCCTCCTGAGTACCTAAGACTACAGGCATGTACCACCATCCCCCACTAATTAATTTTTTTTTTTGAAATGGGGTCTCACTATATTGACCAGGTTGGTCTTCAACTCATGGCCTCAAGCAGTCTTTGCCTCAGCCTCCCAAAGTGTTGGGATTACAGGAGTGAGCCACTGTGCCTGGCCTGGTTTTTTTCTAATGTACGCTAAGTTGCTATGAGTACTAGCCATAGAGTGGGGTTAGGGGAGAGTGAGTATGAAACACAAAGTGTAGATTCCACAAATACTTGCAGAGCACCCTTCTGTAGAGTAGGCACTTAACCTTGGAGATACATGATAAATATGTGTGTGCTTAAGATTGCTTTGTCTAGTAAGGTGCCAAATAATTCTAATACTGTTCTACCACTGCAGTTAAGTACTGGTTCTTGAGGGAACACAGGTGGGCAGTGTTGGGACATCAAGGAAGGCTTCTTGAAGAAATGACTTCTGAACAAAAGAAATTGGATGTGGTGCCTCTGAGATGAAATCTGAGTGGCTGAAAATGGAGCCCGGGGAGTCCAGAGAGGGAGAAAGCTGGAGAAGTGCCTAGATGAACGGTTAAGGGAAGCGATCCTCACCTCTTACAAAGACTTCTGAATGTCCACTGCCCTTCAGCAGCTTCCAACCGACAAGTTATTCATTTGAAAAGCAGCAGCTATTAGATGCCTGGCAAAGAAGAGAAGGGGAAAAAAGTTGGAAGTCCTAAACCAGACAATAAGTACCAAGCTCTGTCCCTGGTTCTGGGGAAGTTCCAAAGGAGATTGTAAAGTTAGTAGAGAAATGGGCCCCTGGTATCCTCACCTCCCAGTCCTGCTTAATGCTGAGTGTGAGGAGAGATGGAAGTTGGGGAGATCTGGGGAGGACCACAGAGAAGGGAGGCTCTGGTTGTCTGCCCAAAGGGCTTGGCTGGTCTTGGGCAGAAATTGGAACCCATACTTCCTGGATGACAGCGGAGGGCATGGCCTGCCAGGGTAGGCTTTGAGAGAGCAAAAATTCCAATTCGAGTATCAGAGGACGGTGGTATGGTTCCAAGTTTAGGCTTGGAGATAGAAGGATGTTTAGGCAGCCAAGGACTGTAAAGCTACAAGGATTTCCTAGGCAGGTGTTTGCCTGGTTTCCAGGATGGGACACACTTCAGTCGCAAAATGGACCAGCAGTGACCGGCTAGATCCCCCGCCCGGGTGAGAGGGGGTGGGACGATCTTGGGAGAAGGGCGGAGGGCGGGGCCAGGGGCCACTTAAGGCGGAGTCCGGAGTCCGGGCGTTCTGGCAGCACCAGAGTCCTGCAGCAGAGACGGGCTGGGCTGGCACTCACCCACGACCCCCCTTCCCTGCTATGATGGTTCGTCAGTAGCAGGTCCTAGACGACCCCCCCCCTGGGGGCACGTGGGCAGAGCTAGCAGCAGCCAGGTGCACTGAGCCACAAGAACTCTAGGGCACTCTGGGGGCAGCTCTGCCTGCTGCCCTCTCTGGTGCCTGTGGAGATGCCTAACTGACAGGAGAGTTAGTGAGGACAGGAACGCTCGCTCTTGGCCCAGGTCCGCTGTATCCATGGCTCTCCTGACCAATCTGCTGCTGCCCCTGTGCTGCTTGGCACTTCTGGCGCTGCCAGCCCAGAGCTGCGGGCCGGGCCGGGGGCCGGTTGGCCGGCGCCGCTATGCGCGCAAGCAGCTCGTGCCGCTACTCTACAAGCAATTTGTGCCCGGCGTGCCCGAGCGGACCCTGGGCGCCAGTGGGCCTGCCGAGGGGAAGGTGGCAAGGGGCTCTGAGCGCTTCCGGGACCTCGTGCCCAACTACAACCCCGACATCATCTTCAAGGATGAGGAGAACAGTGGTGCGGACCGTCTGATGACCGAGGTAAGGAGGGCCTCTCCCTACCTGAGCCAGGGCACTGCCAGCTCCTCCGTTTTCCTGTGGCAGCCCAGGAGGGTGAGTCCAGCTTCACCTACAGAGACTTTAGCCTTAAAGATCTTCCTTGTCACCAGCCCCGGGTGGGGGGGGGGGGATCCTTACTGGCTGGACAGAGTGGTTAGGAGGGATCCTGACTAGAAGAGTCTGGGATGGGGAGGGGAGGAGGGACTGACTAGTGAGAGTGAAGCTGGGAGAGGCAGCGAGGGCGGGGAAAGGAGGATGGCGGCAGGCGAGACGGGAAATGGCTGAGGCGTGGACCGGGGGTCAGCCACCCAGCTAGGCAGGAAGGGCTGGGGTGAGCTGGGGGCCAGGAGCTGGCTAGGCAGCAGACAGAAGCCTGGCTCCTGACCTGATTGTAGAAAAGCTCTGTGGGCCGAAAAGAAGAGACTGAAAAGGGCTGGGACAGGGTGGCCAAGGGTCAGGTCACCAGACGATGTACCTGAGGAGGGGCTGGGCAGAAATTGCTTTTGGCATGGGAAACATGTCCTAGAACCAGGACACATCTATTCTAGGGCTATCCTAGGGTCTAAATGACAATTTTGGGGTAAAAAGTCATCCTCAGTGAGAATAACAGATGGGCCCACCTGAGAATCAGAGGGCTCCTAAGTCTTCCAAGCTCTGCCTATCTCAGGGGCTTTCCTTGGAATTACACAATTAAGATAAATTCAACTACCATTTTGGAGCACTGGAACTGAATCAGCCTAGAGTGAGGTGGGCAATGCCTTGGAAGAGAAGGACCACCTCTGGCCAGTGATTTATTTTTTATTTTTTGTAGAGATGAGGTCTTGCCATGTTGCCTAGGCTAGTCTTGAACTCCTGAGCTCAAGGGATCCTCTCGACTCGGCCTCCCAAAGTGCTGGGATTACAGGTGTGAGCCACTTCATCCAGCCTGGCCAGTGATCTTGAATGTTAGAACTGAAAGAAAACTTGGGAGATCACATTCCTCCAACCCTCCCCACCCTGACTGCCACCCTCATTTTACATCTGAGAGCTGGACTTCCCCCAGGAGGAAAAGCAATTTAAACTCTCACAATTTAAAGTGGCATGGCTGGGACTAGAATTCAGGACTCCTGATTCTGAGCCCTATATACTTTCCATTACACCACCTAATTGTGTATGGAGTGGGGAGGTGAGGGGAGAGGGAGGGGTACGGATTTCCTCTGATTAATTGCCATAGTTTTCCAGGTTACTTTGTTAGGAAAACCTGTCCAGGGGAGAAAGAATTCCTTTTGCTTCTGCCCTGAAGCCTTCCTCCTACCCAGAGATTGGAAAAGGGGCATTTCTTCTTTCCTCCTTGGCCATGGAACATTGTGACCCTTTTCTCTGGTTGCCACCTGCAGCAGAGTGGGCAGAACAAGGGACAGGCTCAGGAGGGGCTCCGACGCTTGGGAGCCCCCTCAGCCTTACTTATCTCCCACACCCTGGCTGCAAAAGGCCTCCATTGAGTTGGCTCTGCACTGGGCTGCTGCCCCCGCAGGTCAGGGCCTCGGGGCCTCCTTAGGGGACGAAACGACAAAGTTGGAAGGAGCTACCACTTTTCCTGTTTTTCCCCCACCCCCCAACTCTGCGGAGGTGGAGGCGACTAGAGAAGGAGAGGGGGAAAAGTGTCCTTCTGTTAGGAGGAAACCAAGTCCGAGGTGAGAAGTCGGAGGGGAAAGAAAAAAAGGAAGCTGTCCCTCTGCGCCTCCTCCCGCGGTGTTCCTGCTATGGTGCGCGCCAAGGTCTCCCGCTCCCAGGCTGGAGCGGCCAAGATAACTGTGGTCTCACTCCCCCAGGTGCAGGCTTACAGCCGCAGCTTCTTTTCCTCTTCTCCACTCTCACCCTGCAGGGGGCTCCCCAGATCCGCGCAAGGATCCCGTTATTCTCAGGTGCTATTCTCACGCCCTTCTGGGCTGCATTTAGAGCAGAGATGGGAGAGATGGGGGCTCTCCGGACTGGCAGAGCCTTAGCTGGAACTGGGAAGACTGGCCATGCGGGGGGAGGGGACCTAGCCGGACGGAGCAGGGATGGGGGGCGCGGCTTTCTGCCCTTTCCTCTCCCTGAGCCGGGGCGGCTGAAAAGCGCCTTTGTGGCCGGAGCTGCTGAGTCCGCTTCTCCCTGCGCGTCCCCGGCCTGGGCTCAGGATTCTCGCTCGGTTAAGTCATCCCGGAGAATGGCCATTGTACTTCGCGCAACCCCCGCCACCCCAATCCTTTTTCCAGCAGACTTGATCCCGCACAGCTCCTCTTGGGCACCTCTGTGGGGGTCACCCGGAGCACGAAGGGGTTAATGCTAGGGGCCGAAAGGAGGAGGAGGAAGGAAGGAAGGAAGCGATGCCCGGTGCCAGGGAAGGCAATGAAACAAAAGATGAATCAGGCGGAGGGAGGAGAGCCGGTGCCTGGGGCGGGGGCCAGGCTCAAACAGGGGCTCCCCGGGAGCAACCAGGCCCTCCCTGACCACGCTTCCATTCGCCCTCCCAACTCTGGCCTTCTCCTAGGTTAAGCCGCTGTCCCAGAACCAATAGGGGTGAGGGACGGGCATTAAAAATGGGGAAGGAGGTAGGTATGGGCATCCACTCTCAACCTCAGAGGTGACCCCACAGTTCTCCAACGACGCCCTGGGAACGGAGTGCAGATTGGCGACTACCATCTATTCAGATTCTCATTTCTCCAGGACACTCAAAAGCTGGGAGGGGGAGGAGTGGGGCCGGAATAACAAAGAATCAGCCCTCCTATCCAGGTCCCTTTTGCCCCCAGGGTGGTGGTGGGAGACTGACTCCTTTATTCCCCGCCAGCGTTGTAAGGAACGGGTGAACGCGTTGGCCATTGCGGTGATGAACATGTGGCCAGGAGTGCGCCTAAGAGTGACTGAGGGCTGGGACGAGGACGGCCACCACGCTCAGGATTCACTCCACTACGAAGGCCGTGCTTTGGACATCACCACGTCTGACCGCGACCGCAACAAGTATGGGTTGCTGGCGCGCCTCGCAGTGGAAGCCGGCTTCGACTGGGTCTACTACGAGTCCCGCAACCACGTCCACGTGTCGGTCAAAGCTGGTACAGTAGGAGGAGGGTGGTAAAATCCGCCCAAAGGGGGCTCCCTCCGTTAAACTGAGTCTGCAGTAGTCCTGTTGCCACCCTAGGGGAGACCAAGCGGGCTTTAGTGTTGAAAAATACCCGTCCAGGGGCCGAGGCGGTGCCTCACGCCTCTAATCCCAGCACTTTGGGAGGCCAAGGCGGGAGGATCACTTGAGGTCAGGAGTTCGAGATCAGCCTGGCCGACATGGTGAAATCCCATCTGTATTATAAATACAAAAATTAGTCGGGCGTGGTGGCGCATGCCTGTAATCCCAGCTACTCGTGAGACTGAGGCAGGAGAATCGCTTGAACCCAGGAGGTAGAAGTTGCGGTGAGCTGAGATGCTGCCACTGCACTCCATCTACTGGGCGACAGAGGGAGACCCTATCTCAAAATAAATAAATAAATAAATAAATAAATAAATAAATAAATAAAAAGAGAAGAAAAAGGAAAAGAAAAGAAAGAAAACCACCCTTCCTTTTCTGCCCAGGTTGGGGCCAGTCAGGTTAATGGGAAATTGTGTTGTCCAGGACTGGCGATGTCTGCGCTGGCCTTGAGACTCGGTGCTATCATTCTGGAACCACTGGTCTTGATTCAATCCTCCCTGTGGTTGTTCCCTGCAGATAACTCACTGGCGGTCCGGGCGGGCGGCTGCTTTCCGGGAAATGCAACTGTGCGCCTGTGGAGCGGCGAGCGGAAGGGGCTACGGGAACTGCACCGCGGAGACTGGGTTTTGGCTGCCGATGCGTCAGGCCGGGTGGTGCCCACGCCGGTGCTGCTCTTCCTGGACCGGGACTTGCAGCGCCGGGCTTCATTTGTGGCTGTGGAGACCGAGCGGCCCCCACGCAAACTGTTGCTCACACCCTGGCACCTGGTGTTTGCGGCTCGAGGGCCGGCGCCCTCGCCAGGCGACTTTGCACCGGTGTTCGCGCGCCGGCTACGCGCTGGGGATTCGGTGCTGGCGCCCGGCGGGGACGCGCTTCGGCCAACGCGCGTGGCCCGTGTGGCGCGGGAGGAAGCCGTGGGGGTGTTCGCGCCGCTCACAGCCCACGGGACGCTGCTGGTGAACGATGTCCTGGCCTCGTGCTACGCGGTTCTGGAGAGTCACCAGTGGGCGCACCGCGCTTTTGCCCCCTTGCGACTGCTGCACGCCCTAGGGGCGCTGCTCCCTGGCGGGGCCGTCCAGCCGACTGGCATGCATTGGTACTCTCGGCTCCTCTACCGGTTGGCAGAGGAGCTGCTGGGCTGAGCGTCCCAGGCATAGAAACCTCGAAGCGCCCGAGCAAACGAGGACCTGCTGGCTGAGATGTGGGGGTGTGGGCAGCAGACGATGCCGACTGGAAGGGAGGGAGAGGGAGGGGGAGGGAGAAAATGGGGCTATGCCTGGCTTAGGGGCAACCTTGAACTTAGAGGAGGTGATCCCGGGTCCTAGGTAGGTGGGGCTGATGGTGCGCACTCCTTAAAGAGGACTATTTAGGCTGGGTGCAGTGGCTCACGCCTGTAATTCTAGCACTTTGGGAGGCCGAGGCGGGTAGATCACGAGGTCAGGAGATCCAGACCATCCTGGCTAACATGATGAAACCCCGTCTCTACTAAAAATACAAAAAAAAAAAAAAAAAAAAAAAGAAAAGAAAAGAAAAGAAAAGAAAAAAGAAAAAAATATTAGCCAGGCGTGGTGGCGGGCGCCTGTAGTCCCAGCTACTCAGGAGACTGAGGCAGGAGAATGGCGTGAACCCGGGAGGCGGAGCTTGCAGTGAGTCGAGATCCCGCCACTGCACTACAGCCTGGGTGACAGAGCAAGACTCTGTCTCCAAAAAAAAAAAAAAAAAAAAAAAAAAAAAGGACTATTTAGCCTCTCCCCCAGTGCCTCAGCCCCACCCAATAATTTTATTTTATTTCTTATTTATAAATTGTAATATAATGATTCCCTTGCCCAGCTTGCCAAGGTGAGGGGCTGGGGCATGGCATTAACACTGTCTGACACCGCCAGCCAGTCTGACATCTGACATTTTCCTACAAGGCGGGCTTCCAGGAGCTTACTGGAAAACACCTCCATTCAGAGGGTGATTCACCTCCAGAGAGGGGGAGAAAGGTGGCCAACCTGAGTTAACACCTTACTTCCGGCTTCCCCTCCTTCCTCAGCAGGGTCTTTGGGACCCCTTTCCTCCCTTCAGAAGGGGCATCCCAACCCATAAGCAACAGAGCCCACAAGAGTCGTACCCTTTTCCAGGCTGCTGTTTCCATCTCCCACCCAGAGAGGATCAGCATTTTGCTTCTGCGGCTGAAGGGGCCAGGGTTGTCTGGGGTGGGAAAGACTGTGCATACCCCTTCTCTGTTTATAGGGGCTCCAGCAGGGGCTCAGGCCCTTATGAGTACTGATACTCAAAACATCTAGTCCCCTATTATTAGCCAGTAGTCCTGGTCCCCATCCTACCCTGGTGGCAGGGCCTGGATGGGGTGGATGTTTTTTCTGATATGCCACTGGGCCAACTGATGATCCATGGGAAACCTGGCTAATAACTTGGCAATCCTCACATACTCGTGGCCTGTAAAAGGAAGGGGAGCACGGTAAGGGGATGGAATATTTCCTTAGGAAGGGCTGCTCAGAGAGAGAGAATGGGTTAGGCCTGGGTGTATGTGGGGGAAGTAGATTCCCTAAACAAAGGCATATCAGCATTACAACCCGACCTCCCCTCCTGATCGCTGGCCCTGATTGTTGTTTCTACTGGCTTGGTCTTCTGCGCCTCCTCTTCCCTCTCCCATTATCACCAGCTGTGCTTCCCTAGCCTGGGTGTTTTTGGAACCTTTAGGTTCCAACGCAGTAGACACCTGGAATCCAGGCAGGCGGGTGTCCCTGAGTTAGGAATGGAAGGTCAGGAGGAAGCTGGGCTGCTCCAGAAGGGAAGTGTCTTGGGTGGAGGTGAGGCAGGGAGGAGGAAATAGTCCCCCTCCCTGCCTCACCTCAATAGGGGATTGTTGGTACCACCTGGAGCTCGCCCTTGTCAGCAGCAGAAGTGCGCGCCCACCGCACAGGGTCCCTGCTATACACCGCCCTCTGGTGGCCTTCAAGATAATTCTAGGCCTACGCATGTGGTTCTCTGAAACGGAAGGAAAGAGGCCTCAGACATGGAAGGGTGTACTGGACCTGCGCAAAGGAGCCTGCTCCCAGGAGGGGAGGGATGAT
This sequence comes from Macaca mulatta, assembly GCF_049350105.2. Taxonomy (NCBI): domain Eukaryota; kingdom Metazoa; phylum Chordata; class Mammalia; order Primates; family Cercopithecidae; genus Macaca; species Macaca mulatta. The sequence continues at coordinate 56,254,155 of NC_133416.1, read as the reverse complement.
GGGTGGGCCTTGTTAAGCTGCCAGTGCTGAGCCACGCATATCAGGAGCTATCAAGGAGTCCACCTGCTTCTCCTTGGGAAAGTCCTTCCAAACCATGGCACTTTTATATCCCTCCTGCCTAGTTTAGCTCTGTGGTTCGTGGAAGCTGCAGATGCCCTACTAGTATACCTGTAGTAGCCCAGACTTCCTTACATATCAAAGTTGCTGCCTCATGTCCCTCACCCTCATGACCCTTGAGTTCAGTTGTCAAGGAAGTGAAAGCATAATAGTGTTCCAGGTAGTGCTTGATAAAGGCAATATTTGGAAGCCGGCCAAGTTTACCTTTGGTGTCCTTCCACCTACTGCTGCCCTCAACCCACACTGGGGGTCTGTTGCACCTTTGTTTTTCCATGTCTCAGAAACACATCCCAAGCTGTGGACCTTTCCTACTTTCTAAACCTACCCTTGTCTCTTTTTATCAGATCTGGTGCCTTCCTGTCATGTCACCACAGGTGATGACAAATCTGATAAACGAATTAGTTTTCCTATGTTGATGGGCTCCTTGGTTTTACTGCCCTTCCCAGGTAATCAGGTAATGCATATATATACATGTATTTTTAAACAGACAGGATCTCGCTCTGTCGCCCATGCTGGAGTGCAGTGGTGCGACCTTGGCTCCCTGCAGCTTCAACCTCCTGGGCTCAAGCAATCCTCCCATCTCAGCCTCTCAAATAGCTGGGACTACAGGTGCATGCTACTATGCTTGGCTAACGTTTGTATTTTTTGTAGAGACAGAGTCTTGTTACGTTGACCAGGCTGGTCTTGAAGTCCTAGGCTCCTGCCTTCGCCCCACAAAGTGCTGGAATTACTGGTGTGAGCCCCTGTGCCCAGCAGTAATACATATATCTTACAGTTTTAACCTTTAACCATAAAATCATAATGGTGATGATTCCTAGCACTGTAATAAGTTAGCTAGGGAGATGTTTCAGGACAAGGAGAACTCATTGGTTTCCCTTAAACTACATTCTGTAAGTAATTTTCTAGGCTTGAGGTTTACCTCTCAACCCGCACTTCCTCCCTTCATTATCTTTATTCCTTTGAGTCCCCTCCTAGCTCTCAAAAAAAAAAAAAAAAAAAAAAAAAGCATGACTTGCCTTCAAGCAGCATCTCGGTGTAGCAGGTGGGCATATTCACTTGGCCATGCAATACCTCCCAATTGCAGCACATTTTACCATCAACAAAATAGTCAATGATGATTCAGCTTATAAGTCAGCCAGATCTGGGGATAATGATACCTCTGTGACAGGATGGTTGACAAGGATTGTGCTGGATGTGGAATAGGCACTCAGTAAATATTTTCTATTCTTTGGCCACTTCTCACTGACTTTGCTGCCTTCCGATTGCTTCTTTCCTCACCATTCCACTAAAAGCATCAGTCGTGCAAACTTTCTGGGGTTGTGTCACAGCACTTTCAGAAGCTGGAGGTATACTAGCAGCATTTCTGTAGTAGTCCAGATTTCTTTACATATTGAAGTTGACTCTTCATGTCCCTCACCTTTGTGACCCTTGAGCTCAGTAGTCAAGGAGGTGAAAACATAATGGGGTCCCAGGTAGTGCCTGAGACTACTTTTCTGAAGAAGTATAATTAAAAGTAATATTGTTTTAAGAATTTATGAAGCATTTTGTTATCACCCTGGCAATACCTGTCTGCGTATTGAGAAATCAGAGTTGAGAACCACTGCCTAAAGGTTTCAGGTGACTTGTTTATCTGCCCAGAATCCAGTCTTTTATTCCTTCTTTCCTTCCTTCAAGCAGGATTTACTGAACATCTGCAGTGTAGCCCTGTATTCCCCACTGAAAAACACAAAAGGTTAACAAACAGCTTCTTCCCTGGGGAAGTAGACATAAACACAGAAAATATTTAACATTGTTACTTAATTTGGATGAGTTGAACCGGTGGTAAATGCCATATTAGTACAGAGAAGGCCTTGAGGAGAAAGGAGGGCCTGACTAAGATGTTGAAGCATGTGTAGGCGGAGGAGACTGGAAAGGGCATTCCAGGCAGAAGGAACATCATGAGCAAGGACTCAGAATCTGAGATGAAGCTGTGCAACTTATTTAGAGCAGAAGACTGGAAGTGTAACAATATGTAGCTAATGGTTACTGAGAATTTCAGATATGCCAGGCCCTGCCCTGATATTTTACCTGCATTTTCTTTTCCCCCTCCCCTCCCCTCCCCTTCCCTTCTTTCTAGTTTCATTCTTATTGCCCAGGCTGGAGTGCAGTGGCATGATCTCGGCTCACTGCAGCCTCTGCCTCCAGGGTTCAAGTGATTTTCCTGCCTCAGCCTCCTGAGTAGCTGGGATTACGGGTGCCCGCCACCATGTCCGGCTAATTTTTTGTATTTTTAGTAGAGACGGGATTTCGCTGTGTTGGCCAGGCTGGTCTCAAACTCCTGATCTCAGGTGATCCACCCGCCTGGCCTCCCAAAGTACTGGGATTAAGGCGTGAGCCACCACACCCGGACTTTACCTGCATTTTCATTTAATCCTCACAATCACAATCTGAGATGGTGTTGCAGAAGAGGAAACTGAGACAAAGAGAGGCTTAAGTCATGTGGCTAAGTTACCACAGCCAGTAAGTGGCAAAATGAAGCGGGAGTAACAAGAAATAAGACTTGGGCCAGGTGCAGGTGGCTCATGCCTGTAATCCCAGCACTTTGGGAGGCCAAAGTGGGCGGATCACTTGAGGTCAGAAGTTTGAGACAAGCCTGGCCAACATGGCAAAACCTGTCTCTACTAAAAGTACAAAATTAGCTAGGCATGGTGGCGGGAGCCTGTAATCCCAGCTACACGGGAGGCTGAGGCAGGAGAATTGCTTGAACCTGGGAGGCAGAGGTTGCAGTGAGCTGAGATTGCACCACTATACTCCAGCCTGGGTGACAGAGTGAGATTCCATCTAAACAAAAAATAATAAATTAAAAAATCAGGCTGGACAACATAGTGAGACCCTGTCTCTACAAAAAATAATTTTTAAAATTAGCCAGGTGTGGTGGTGCATGCCTGTAGTCCCAGCTATTTGGGGGGCTGAGATGGGAGGATCGCATGAGCCCAGGAGTTCAAGGTTGCAGTGAGCTATGATCACACCACTGCACTACAGCCTGGGTGTCAGAGCAAGAGCTCAAAATAAATAAACAAATAAATAATTTTTTTTTAAAAAAAGAAATAAGACCACCTTGATGAATGGGGCCGCATCTTGTTGGACCTTAGCTGTTTTTCACCTTTTCTCCTTCCCTTCACTGAGTCACTATAAAGTCCTCCCAGCTTTCTGACAGTTATTTCTCTCTCATTTTCATTGGCTCCCTAACTAAATAGCTAGATAGCTCCCTAAAGCTATCTAGCCATCCAGTTAAGGAAATACATATACTGATACAGGTTTCTGGCAGGAATCTATGGCAGGCTGGTACGCCAACACAGAAAGCATAAGAAGACCCTTAGCTCTTTTTGGACTAGAGAAGGAGAGGGAAGATTGAACTTTGTTATGACTGAATGTTTGTGTATCCTCCCCCCAGCTCAAATTCATATATTGAAGCCTTAACCCCTACTGTGTCTGTATTTGGAGAAGGGGACTCTAAGGAAGTAATTAAGGTTAAATGAGGTCATAAGGGTAGGGTCTTGATCCTACAGGATCAGTGCCCTTATAAGAAGAGACACCAGAGTGCTCAGGTACTAGCTCTACCACATGCACTGAGGAAAGACTATGTGAGGACATAGACAGAAGGTGGCTGTCTACAAGACAGGAAGAGAGCCCTCTCCAGAAGGCACATCAGCTAGAACCTTGATCTTGGACTTCCAGCCTCTGGAACTGTGAGAAAATAAATTTCTGTTATTTAAGCCACCCAGTCTGTGGTATTTTGTTATGGTAGCTCTAGCAAACTAGTTCAAGCTTCCAGAAATATTTGAGGTAGAAAGAGGCTAGTGCTGAGACAGGGTCTCTACTTAGTGGAAGTAATCAGCTGTCCTTGAAAATGAGCATTACTTTCTTTCTTTCTTTTTTTTTCCTTTGGGACGGAGTTTCGTTCTTGTTACCCAGGCTGGAGTGCAATGGCATGATCTCAGCTCACTGCAACCTCCGCCTCCCAGGTTCAAGTGATTCTCCTACCTCAGCCTCCCAAGTAGCTGGGACTACAGGCATCTGCCACCATGTCCAGCTAATTTGTGTACTTTTAGTAGAGATGGGGTTTTACCATGTTGGCCAGGCTGGTCTCTAACTCTTGACCTCACGTCATCTGCCCGCCTCAGCCTCCCAAAGTGCTGGGATTACAGGCGTGCACCCGGCTGAAAAGTGAGCATTTCTGACCTAGAAACTCCACATGGTTATTTAATTTAATTAATTATTTATTAATTTATTTTTGAGATGGAGTCTCACTCTGTCACCCAGGCTGGAGTGCAGTGGCAAGGTCTAGGCTCACTGCAACCTCAGCCTTCTGGGTTCAAGTGATTCTCCTACCTCAACCTCTTAAGTAGATGGGATTACAGGCTCCTGCCATCACACCCGGCTAATTTTTTTTGTATTTTTAGTAGAGACTGCATTTCACCATGTTGGCCAGGCTGGTCTTGAACTCCTGACTTCAAATAATCCGCCTGCCTCAGCCTCCCAACGTGCTGGAATTACAGGTGTGAGCCACCTCGCCGAGCCTTTTTAAAAAAAAAAGAAAGAAAGAAAGAAAAAAATTATTTATTTATTTATGTATTTATTTTGAGACAGGTTCTCACCCAGGTGGGAATGCAGTGGCATGATCACGGCTCATTGCAGCCTCAACCTCTCAGGCTCAAGAGATCCTCCCGCCTTATTTTTTGATAAAGATGAGGTCTCACTATGTTACCCAGGCTGGTCTGGAATTCCTGGACTCAAGCAGTCACCCTGCCTAAGACTCCCAAAGTGCTGGGATTACAGTTGTGAGCCACTGCACCCAGCTATTTATTTGTTGAGAAAGAGTCTCACTATGTTCAGGGGCGCAATCATGGATCACTGCAGCCTCGACCTCCCAGGCTCAGATGATCCTTCCACCTGAGCCGTCTGAGTAGCTAAGACTAAAGGTGCATGCCACCGCACCTGGCTAATTTTTGTATTTGTTGTAGAGACAGGGTCTCACTATGTTGTTTATGGTTGGTCTCAAACTCCTGGCCTCAAGCAATTCTCCCACCTTGGCCCCCCAAAGTGCTGGGGTTACAGGCATGAGCCACTGCACCTAGCCTACATGTTTATTTTATTTTATTCTAATTTTTTTAAAAGGCCTGGGCATGGTGGCTCACACCTGTAATCCCCACACTTTGGGAGGCCGAGGCGGGCAGATCACCTGAAGCTGGGAGTTTGAGACCAGACTTACCAACATGGAGAACCCGGGAGGCGGAGCTTGCAGTGAGCTGAGATCACACCACTGCACTCCAGCCTGGGTGACAGAGCGAGACTCCGTCTCAAAAAAAAAAAAAGATACAAAATTAGCAGGCATGGTGATGCATGCCTGTAATCCCAGCTACTCGGGAGGCTGAGGCAGGAGAATCGCTTGAACCAGGGAGGTGGAGGTTGCGGTGAGCCAAGATGGCGTCATGCACTCCAACCTGGACAACAAGAGCGAAACTCCATTTCAAAAAAAAAAAAAAAAAAGGGATGGGGTCTTGTTATGTTGCCCAGGCTGGTCTCAAACTCCTGAGCTCAAGTGATCCTCCCACCTTGGCCTCCCAAAGTGTTGGGGTTATAGGCGTGAGCCACCAGGCTTTGCCTACATGTTTATTTTTGACTGTGCTTTTGTGGTCTCTGTAATATTGGAGGGAGCTTTCCTCTTTGGTTGGAAGACTGAGGCAGCTATCATGGGAAAGAAGGTGGTCAGGGTCTATTTCCCTGCAAGGAATTTTGTGGCCAATCAGCATATTGTCATTGTTGTTGTCTCTGTATATGACTTGGTGGATGTATACAAATAAGCATCTCCCTGAGAGGAGGTTATTTTCAGTTCATTAAAATTTCATGAGTACTTACTATGTGTCAAGTATTGTGCTGTGTGATGGAGATAGGACAATAGAGGCAGACAGGGACACAATCCCTTCTCCCCATGGCTCTTATAGTTCATCTGGCAAGACAGGCATAAATGGTTAGAGGTTGTTGAATGTGGTAACAAGTGACACTTAGACTGAGACCTGAAAGATGAGTGTGAGTTGTCCAAGAGGGAACGGCATGTGCAAAAGGTTGGATTTGGGGAGCAAGAGTAAGATGAATCTGAGGAGATCAAAGGAGCATCAGCAAGTTCAGTATAGCTAGAGGGTGATGTGATCTGGGTCTTGTATTTCCCAGGCTGGAGTGCAGTGGTGCCACCATGGGTCACTGAAGCCTGGAATGCCTGAGCTCAAGCCACCCTCCTGCTTCAGCCTGCTGAGTAACTTGTAGCTAGGACTACAGGCATGAACTAACTTTGTTTTCTTTTTGTAGAGATGGGGTCTCACTATGTTGCCTAGGCTGGTCTTGAATTATTGGTCTCAAGCAATCCTCCCACCTTGGCCTCCCAAAGCACTGGGATTACAGGTGTGATCTAGTGCACCCAGCTTTCTTTAAGGATTTTGAATATTGTCCTAAAGATGAAAAGTAATGGTAATATTTGAAGCAAGGGAAAAATCCTGCTGAGAGGAATAATCAAACTTGCATTTTAAAATGGAAACTGAGGCTGGGCATGGTGGCTCACGCCTGTAATCCCAGCACTTTGTGAGGCCGAGGTGGGCGGATCACCTGAGGTAGGGAGTACAAGACCAGCCTGACCAACATGGAGAAACCCCGACTGTACTAAAAGTATAAAATTCGCCAGGCGTGGTGGCACATGCCTGTAATCCCAGCTATTCGGGAGGCTGAGGCGGAGAATTGCTTGAACTCAGAGGTAAAGTTTGCAGTGAGCCGAGATCATGCCATTGCACTCCAACCTGAGCAATAAGAGCGAAACTCTGTATCAAAACAAACAAACAAAACAACAACAACAACAACAAAAACAAAGACAAAAAAACACGACTGGGTGCCATGGCTCATTCCTGTAATCCCAACACTTTGGGAAGCTGAGGCAGACGAGTCACGAGGTCAGGAGTTTGAGACCAGCCTGGCCAACATAGTGAAACCCTGTCTCTACTGAAAAAATACAAAAATTAGCTGAGCGTGGTGGCGTGTGCCTATAATCCCAGCTATTAGGCTATTAGGGGAGACTAGCAATTGGATAGGACTTATTTATTTATTTATTTATTATTATTTTCAATGGAGTTTTTTTGCCCTTGTTGCCCAGGCTGGAGTGCAATGGCGTGATCTCGGCTCACTGCAACCTCTACCTCCTGGGTTCAAGCGATTCTCCTGCCTCAGCTTCCCAAGTAGCTGGGATTACAGGCACGCATCATCACGCCCGGCTAATTATGTATTTTTAGTAGAGACAGAGTTTCACCATGTTAGTCAGACTGGTCTCGAACTCCTGACCTCAGGTGATCCACCCGCCTCAGCCTCCCAAAGTGTTGGGATTACAGGCGTGAGCCACCACACCTGGTCGGATAGGACTTTTTAGATAGCCCTTATCCCTATGTAGATTGGTCCTCGGTTGAGCATTTGAATGTCCTTGCTCTAGTTTCAATTACAAGAAGGAAATGCTCCCACTCCCACACGGAGTGTGTTGTGGGAGCAGATGGTGGGAGCCATGTAGAGAAATTGGAGCAGGATAGGATAGGATAGGATAGGATAGGATAGGATAGGATAGGATAGGATAGGATAGCAATGGGACAGAATTGAAGGTGATACCACCAGCCCTGGCTTTGCTTCTCTCAGAAACTTGAACTGTGTCTTAACTTCTCTCTTTGGGACTGCAAAACCTAAGAACACAGTTGTCTGATTTCAAACCATATGATGTCCAAACAGAAGTCCTTTGAACTGGGTACTTCTTCTCTGTTATTCTCTTTTGCTTTCCAGCCATCCATCTAGCAGAGCCTTGGCTTAGCTTGGAGCTGACCGCCACAAGCTGAGATAGAGCTGTCATCCTAAGAACCAGGCCTGGGGTGAACATTACAGCTGCCCAGGGAACAGCTGGTTAAGCCCCCAGCAGCTGCAGCAGCTGGGATTCCACCCAACATTTGATCTGGGATTAATCCCATTTCCTCCACACACATCCCATCCTTGTTCTAGTCCCTGGCTAGTCTATAGTATCTTGCAGAATCTTTGAGAACAGATATTGCAGATCTCTTCCTTAAATAGGCTGAAGACAAGGTCACCCACCTTCTCCTCTTGGAAGCAGCTGGCCCAAAGCACCTTGGGACCACTACAGAAAGGAGAATATAGGTTTCTCGCTCTCTCTCAGCCCTCTTTGACTCTCTATATATTTCAATAAATTGACTAGGATAGAGTAGTCTTTAAATTGCCTGATTTTCAATAACTCAGAATTGTCCAAAGATGAAGGGACTTCTTTGTTGAGATGGAAGGAGAATTTCCTTTATCTCTGAAAGACTGTACCAAGGCCTAGAAACTACTGGCGGGGTGTCTGGGGAGGATCAAACATCATGCCAGTGGTTATCACTTTTAAACTGATTGTTTCTCACTTAACTGTGATTCTACAGTTAAAAACAATAGGGCTATATATTCTACTTGGTTCCTATTCACCAGCTGTGTGGTCTTGAGTTAACAAAGGCTACCATTAGGTACTTCCATGAAGTTGGAAATGAAGAGATGCTCTGAGATTTAAACAAGGCAAATCAACACAGGAAGGCACAAGGCAGCTCCTCCCAGATCCAAACCTGACTCTCTCCCTTCCACAAATATTTATTAAGCCTCTGCAAATACTATTAGGCATTGTACTATGTTAAGGATTTTGATATTTTTCTAGAGACATAGGCAGTCATTTTAGTCGAATAAATTAATTTAATTAGGTTTTAGCTTGGAGGAGTCGTCTAATCAAATTTGGATTTTATTTTATTTATAGATGGAGTCTCACTCTGTCACCAGGCTGGAGTGCAGTGGAGCAATCTCTGCTTACTGCAAGCTCCACCTCCTGGGTTCAAGCGATTCTCAGGCATGCGCCACCACACCCAGCTAGTTTTTTGTATTTTTAGTAGAGACGGGGTTTCACCATGTTGGCCAGGATGGTCTCGATCTCCTGACCTTGGGATCCACCCGCCTTGGCCTCCCAAAGTGCTGGGATTACAGGCGTGAGCCACCGCACCGGCCAAATTTGTGTTTTTTTTTTTTTTTTTGAGATGGAGTCTTGCTCTGTTGCCCAGGCTGGAGTGCAGTGGCAAAATCTCGGCTCACTGCAAGCTCCGCCTCCTGGGTTCACACCATTCTCCTGCCTCAGCCTCCCAAGTAGCTGGGACTATAGGCGCCCGTCACCACACCCGGCTATTTTTTTTTTTTTTTTGTATTTTTAGTAGTGGCAGGGTTTCACCATGTTAACCAGGATGGTCTCGATCTCCTGACCTTGTGAACCGCCTGCCTCGGCCTCCCAAAGTGCTGGGATTACAGTTGTGAGCCACCGCGCCCAGCTAATTTTTGTATTTTTTGTAGAGACGGGGTTTTGCCTAGGCTGGTCTAGAACTCCTGATCTGAAGTGATCTGCTCACTTTGGCCTCTCAAAGTGCTGGGATTACAGGTGTGAGCCACTGCTTCTGGCCCCAAACTTGTATATTGATATGAAAATATCCATTTTCTTTTCTTTTCTCTTCTCTTTTTTTTTTTTTTTGAGATGGAGTTTTGCTCTTGTTGCCCAGGCTGGAGTCCAGTGGCGTGATCTCAGCTCACTGCAACCTCTGCCTCCTAGGTTCAAGCGATTTTCCTGCCTCAGCCTCCCGAGTAGCTGGGATTACAGATGTGCGCCACCATGCCCGGCTAATTTTTTAGTAGAGACAGGGTTTTACCATGTTGGTCAGATTGGTCTCGAACTCCTGACCTCAGATGATCCGCCCGCCTTGGCCTCCCAAAGTGCTCGGATTAGAGACGTGAGCCTCCGCACCTGGCTAAAATACTCATTTTCAATATAAGTGCCTTTATGATTACTAGATCCTCTTTTGGAACTTAGATATGATACCTAAAGGTGAACTCATCTTGTGGTCATGAGGTGACAAGCATAAGGGAAGAGTTAAGAGGACTGCAGGTACCAGTCCTGGCATTATGGAGCAACTGGACTGATGCTGCTTACCTCCAGCTTTGTTACTTCAGAAAAATAAATCCTTATTTGTTTAAGCTATTGCAACTTGGTTTTTCTGTTACTAAAGCCAAATGTGTTCTTAATATTCAACTGACTACAACAACAGATTCAATATCAGATAGTTCAGGTTACTGTAGGTCAGGTACCCAAAATCAAGGTTTCTACGACAGATGTCACAGATGGCCTCATTGTCTCCCATGCAGGTGCAATCTGAGTGCTCCAGGGTGATGTTTGTAGTGAGGATGGAGTTGTAAGTCTCAACTACAGCTGTGGAAACCTGGGGGCTTGGTAAATGAAGAACTCCAGCTTGGACTTCTTGCCATAATCAATCTACTCTGTAGCAGATTGAAAAACAGAGCTACAATATTTTGCAGTTTCTCTCATGGAGAAATGGAGTCTATTTCCCCATGCCTTGAATCTGGGATGGCATTGTGATTTGCTTAGGCTACTAACATGTGGCAGAACTTGTGTTAAATGAGTTTCAAAGCCTAAGGCCTCAAGAGACCATGCATTGTCCTAACTTTGCCCTCTTGGGTGCTTCTGCTACCCAAGAAGAAGCAGCTCGGGCTGCCCCAATAAATGATGAGAGACATGTGGAGAGACAGAGGCCTAGCCAAGAGCCAGCACCAAGGCTCCGGACATGAGTGAGGTCATTTTAGACCTTCCATTCCCAGTGGAGCTTCCACTGACTAGTCACAAGAGTGAGTCCAGAGGAGGCAACATAAGAACCATCAATTCAACCCACAGAATCCTGAGAAAAATACATTGTTGTTTTAAGGCACCAAAGTTTGTTGTGGTTTGTTATGCAACAATAGGTAATTGATACATCAGCAGGGAGGTAAACCCATGACTGTGGAAAACAAAGAAGCCTTGAATACCTGTGCAATGGAGTCCATTAGAAAAGACATGCCATATAATTTGGATGCAAACAGAGTAGAGACATTTTTCACTTTTCCCAGAGATATTTAAAACAGTTTTCTGGGAACATCTTATCTTTATTTTGTCTCAGTTGTTTGAGACATAGCAATATATTATGCTGTCTTAGAAATGTTATTTGAGGCCAGGCGCGGTGGCTCAAGCCTGTAATCCCAGCACTTTGGGAGGCCGAGGCGGGTGGATCACGAGGTCAGGAGATCGAGACCATCCTGGCTAACATGGTGAAACCCCGTCTCTACTAAAAATACAAAAAACTAGCCGGGCGTGGTGGCGGGCGCCTGTAGTCCCAGCTACTCGGAGGCTGAGGCGGGAGAATGGCGTGAACCCGGAAGGTGGAGCTTGCAGTCAGCCGAGATCGCGCCACTGCACTCCAGTCTGGGCGACACAGCGAGACTCCGTCTCCAAAAAAAAAAAAAAAAAGAAAATGTTATTTCAGGCCAGGCTCGGTGGCTCACATCTGTAATCTCAGTGTTTTGGGAGACTGAGGAGGAAGGATTGCTTGAGGCCAGGAGTTCAAAACTAGCCTGGGAGCGACCCCGTCTCTACAAAAAAAAAAAAAAATTAGCTGGGCATGGTGGTGCATGCCTGTATAGTCTCAGCTACTCAGGAGGCTAAGGCAAAAGGATCACTTGAGCCCAGGAGTTATGGGCCACAGTGAGCTATGACGGCACCACTGCACTCCAGCTTGGGTGACAGAGTGGCACCCTGTCTCTAAAAAACAAAAACAGGCTGGGTGCGGTGGCTCACATCTGTAAACCCAGCACTTTAGGAGGCTGACGTGGGTGGATTGCTTGAGTCCAGGAGTTTGAGACCAGCCTGAACAACATGGTGAAACTCCATCTCTACTGAAAATACAAAAAGTAGCTGGGCATGGTGGTGCATGCCTGTAGTTTCAGCTACTCAGGAAGCTGAGGTAGGAGAATCACCCGAGCTGAGGAGGTAGAGGCTGCAGTGAGCCAAAATCATGCCACTGCACTCCACCCTAGGCAATCGGAGTGAGACCCTGTCTCAAAAATAAATAAATAAATAAAAATAATAAAAAACAAAAGAAATGTTATTCCAATCCCATTTTTCTAACATTAGGATGAATTGCTTCCTTTATTTCTATTATTATATAAATAATATATAATAAATATGTTTATTATATATAAAATAATATTTATATATTATATATTTTAATATATATTATTTTTTGACTTATACTCAAGTTCTATTCTTCCTTTATTCGATCCTATTTTTGTGATCTTTACTAAATAAACCATTTATGCATTACTTTTTTTTTTTTGAGACGGAGTCTCGCTCTGTCACCCAGGCTGGAATGCAGTGGCGCAATCTTGACTCACTACAACCTCTGTCTCCCGGGTTCAAGTGATTCTCCTGCCTCAGCCTCCCGAGTAGCTGGGATTACAGGTGCCTCCCACCATGCCCGGCTAAATTTTGTAGTTTTAGTAGAGATGGGGTTTCACCATGTTAGTCAGGCTGGTCTCAAACTCCCGACCTCATGATTCACCTGCCTCAGCCTCCCAAAGTGTTGGGATTATGGGTGTGAGCCACCGTGCCTGGCCTATGCATTCCTTTTTAAAGTGATTTTTAATGAATATTTAATCAACCAATACCTTGGTCCTAAAATGTGCAGGTTTTATAGATTGGCTCATGAAACATTTCTCTTTTTGTTTTTTTGGAGACAGAGTCTCGCTCTGTTGCCCAGGCTGGAGTGCAGTGGCATGATTTCGGCTCACCGCAACCTCTGCCTCCCAGGTCCAGATGATTCTCCTGCCTCCACCTCCCAAGTACCTGGGACTACAGGCACACACCACCACACCTGGCTAATTTTTCTATTTTTAGTAGAGACGGGGTTTCACCACGTTGGCCAGGCTGGTCTCGAACTCCTGACCTCAGGTGATCCATCCACCTCAGCCTCCCAAAGTGCTGGGATTACAGGCGTGAGCCACCATGCCCAGCCCTGGCTAACTTTTTTATATTTTAGTAAAGACCGGGTTTCACTGTGTTGCTCAGGCTGGTCTTGAACCCCTGAGCTCAGCTCAGGCAATCCGCCCGCCTTGGCCTCCCAAAGTGCTAGGATTACAAGCATGAGCCACTGTGCCTAGCCTCTTTTTTTTTTTTTTTTTTTTTTTTTGACACAGGGTCTCTGTTGCCCAGGCTGGAGTACAGTGGCACAAACATTGCTCACTGCAGCCTCAACATCCTTGGGCTCAGGTGATCTTTTCATTCAGCCTTCCAAGTAGCTTGAGACTACAGGCACGTGCCACCATCCCTGGTTAATTTTTCTTTCTCTTTTTTTTCTGTATTTTTTATAGAGACAGGGTTTCACCATGTTGCCTACCTAGGCTGGTCTTGAACTCCTGAGCTCAACCAATTCACCTGCTTGGCCTCCCAAAGTCCTGGGATTACAGGCCTGAGCCACCACGTCAGGCCAAAACATTTATTTCTACTCACCTTGTCTTTTGCCTTTCTTTACTATAGATGTTGGAAAAGAAAATGCTAAAATTTCCAGGTTCCCTTACAGCTAGAGATGACTATATAAAACAATCTTGTTCAATGAGATGTAGGTGAATATCTGCTGTGAGATCTTCCCTTGCCAGGTAAAAAGAAAAAGTCTCAAGAGGAGAAAGCCCTTTGTCTTGGCTCTTTTGCTTTCTCCCTGATTCAAAACAGGAGAATTAAGATGGTTTAATAAGGAGACTGTTTACAAAGCTGTGGGCAGGGTATAGGGAGACCACATGGGATAGAGCAATGCCCCAAGGTGAATAACAGAAAAGAGGCTGATACTGCTATAGGCCTGAAGGCTGAGGGGAGTCACTGAAAACTAGGAGACAGCTGTGTGTGTGTGTTGGAGGAGGCGGCTGCCTTGAGAGGTGCTGTGACCTTCAATGAGGGACAGAGACACTCTCCTCCCTCCATTGAATCTCCTGTGTGTGCTTTCTTTTGGTTGAGATTCACTGAAAGCCAGGAGACAAGGCCTGCCTCCTGGACACAAATCTGGGTGGAAAAGAATGGAGAGTTCATCTCGACGGTACAAGCAGTATGAAAGGCATCTGTTTTCTTTCTTTCTTTCCTTTCTTCCTTTTTTTTTTTTTTTTTTTTTTTTGTGATGGAGTCCTGCTCTGTTGCCTGGGCTGGAGTGCAGTGGCATGATCTCGGCTCACTGCAAGCTCCACCTCCCAGGTTCACGCCATTCTCCTGTCTGCCATTCTCCTGTCTCAGTCTTCCAAGTAGCTGGGACTACAGGTGCCCGCCACCATGCCTGGCTAATTTTTTGTATTTTTAGTAGAGCTGGGGTTTCACCGTGTTAGCCAGGATGGTCTCGATCTCCTGACGTCATGATCCACCTGTGTCGGCCTTCCAAAGTGCTGGGATTACAGGCATGAGCCACCGTGCCCGGCCTATTTCTGTATCCTACTGTGCAACACATAGTAAGAGTGCCTGGCACAAAGTAGAATATCTTTTTTTTTTTTTTTTTAGACAGAGTCTCACTCTGTTGCCCAGGCTGGAGTGCAGAGTGCAATGGTGTGATCCTGGCTCACTGCAACCTCTGCCTCCCGTGTTCAAACGATTCTCCTGCCTCAGCCTCCCAAGTAGCTGGAATTACAGGCGCGCACCATCACACCCAGCTAATTTTTGTATTTTTAGTAGAGGCGGGGTTTCACTATGTTGACCAGGCTGGTTTCGAACTCCTGACCTCAAGCGATCTGCCTGCCTCAGTCTCCCAAAGTGCTGGGATTACAGGCATGAGCCAGCACGCCCGGCCTACGGCTTTTGTGAACATTAAATGAGATAACAATAAAATGCACCTGGCACATAGTATAGTAGAACTCTCTATAAATCTAGGTGATTTCCTTCCTTTCTTCCCTCCTCTACCAATCCTTCTGCAAGTCATTTTAACCTTAGCTTCAGAATATCCTGAATTCTCAACTTCATTCAACATGATCACTCTAGCCACGCCACTCTCATCTGGACTACAGGTAACAGTTTCTTCGCCAATCTCCCTGCTTCCTCTTGCTCCTGTTCCCCTCAAACCCCAATCCATTCACCAAAGCCAGGGAGATTTTTTAGAAAGACAATGTAGATCATGTCATGCCCCAGCTTAAATACCTTCAAGTACTTAGAATTAGCCCAGACTTCTTTATGTGGCCTGGCCTCTGCCATTCTCTTAGACTTCATCTGCTTTAGGCTAACTGGCTTTCTTTTTTTCTTCCCCTCTTCCTGGAATTTACTGAATTTATTTCCATCTTATCGCCTTAGCATTGGTGGATTCTTCTTTTGAAATCTGCTAATTGGTTCCTTCAGATCTTAGTTTAAATGGGGTTTCCTATGGGAGAAAGTATTACTAATCTAAAGTGGTCATCTCAGCCAGGCTCGGTGGCTCACGCCTATAATCCCAGCACTTTGGGAGGCCAGGCCGGGTGGATCACTTGAGGCCAGGCGTTCGAGACTAGCCTGGGCAACATAGCAAAACCCCGTCTCTCCCCAAAACACAAAATTAGCCAGTCTCATAACCCTGTCTCAAAATAAATAAATAAATAAAAATTAAAAATGCTGTATTGTCTTTAAAAAATAAAGTGGTCATCTTTTATCACACCATCTTCTATAGCACTTAACGCTATCTGATATCTCCTTGTTGTATGTTTGTTTCCCCCTTCATAAGAGCAGACACATTGTCTTTCATGTCCATGTTCTGACCCCAAAGCTGGAGCAATGCCTGAAACACATAGTATATGTTCAGTATTTGTTGAAAAATGAATGTTTGAGGATCATGAGGATGAAGAAGAAACCTCAGACTACTTGATCATAAATTCTAGCAATTTCCGCAAGAACAAGAATTGCAGTTTGAAATCAGATGCTGGAGGACTGGAAACCTTGATAGGTCTGGGGCTGAAGGCTGGGGAAGCAGAGGGAATATATTGGAACTTCGGCCCTTTTCTTCGTATCTAAGGACCTCAGAGACCATGCAAAGGGCTAGAATCTTATGGCCAGAAACCACACAACGGGTATTTTCCATCCATAATTCTTCGCAGCCACTTCAGCTAGGCTGCAAATGCGCAAACGCCTTTAGGACCCCGGGTTCCTTTCTGTTTCTTTATGAAT
The DNA here is from genome assembly GCF_049350105.2 of Macaca mulatta. NCBI lineage: Eukaryota > Metazoa > Chordata > Mammalia > Primates > Cercopithecidae > Macaca > Macaca mulatta. Next base: position 56,237,927 of record NC_133416.1, on the reverse strand, counting down.
GAACCGGCTCCAGTCTGCGCACGCGCAGCTCCCAGTACTCCCGCTCCACGTGAGGCCCACCCTTCCCTCCTGCTGGCGGCACCGCCCTTACCCATTCTAATGGACCAATGGCGAGCGGCCTGAGGGGCGGAGCCCGGCGCGGCGCGGCACAGTAGTTCCCCCGGCGCCGGGCTCCCTCGCGTTAGACGTGCTGTGTTGTGATCACGTGGGCAGCTCCGGGCGCGGCGCTTGTTTTGGTTTCCCTCTAAGTTGCCCGCGGCAGCTTCTGGGTGAGCGACTTTCCTGCACCTGCCCACACCCTGACCTCGTCTTCGGGCTCTCTCAGCCCGCAGTTCCGCAAGCCCCTGGGGCGGGCTCCTGCCATGCCGCTGGTCCGTTACAGGAAGGTGGTCATCCTCGGATACCGCTCTGTAGGTGAGTCTCCGCCCTGCAGAACTCGGACGCGCAGCAGCTTTGTGGCCAGAAGAGGCGCGCTGCCGTGGGAACGCGACCCAGGGAGGAATGGTGACATCGTAAGAATGGGGTTGTAGAGCGAGGATTGGAAGAGTGGAGGAATAAAGGTTGGTGGTGTGTGGAGGCTGCAGGAACCGCAAGCACTTAAGGCTCAATGAGGACCTGGCTGCGGTAATCTCAGAGTGGTCCCAGCGTTACTTTGGGGATAGGGGGTGGGGTCACAATTTGAAAACCGGGATGCGGTCTCCGTGGGGACAGATAGTCGCAGGTGTCCTGGGGCGGGGCGGACTCGATCCTGGGGAATCTTGGATATTCCTGCGGGTAGGATGGGGTGGGGAAGGCGGCGGGAAAGGCTTCCTGCTGCGCTTCTGAATGCATCCGGTAGCCAAAGTGCGGAGACCCCGGGCGAAAAGACGGTGAGGGTAGACACAAGGGATAGGATTGCTTGAGGCACTCACAGACTGTGGTGTTAATTTGGGGTACCCTTTGGTCCTGGGCCACAGTCCGAAAGGACAGAGGATGTGAATGTGGATGGATGATTTGGATACAGCTGCCACACTGCTCCCCACAGGGAAGACATCTTTGGCACATCAATTTGTGGAAGGCGAGTTCTCGGAAGGCTACGATCCTACAGTGGAGAATAGTGAGTAGACTTCTCCCCTAGTGTGCTGGTGACGCGACCCGGAGGGATTGGATGGCCCACCCAACTCCATAATGTATTTCTCTGGTGCCAAGGGGCTGATTTATTTACACATTACATCTAATTTCTTCTTCAGCAATCCTGTTCGATGGATGGCTAGAGTATGGATTTTGCAGGATACTGAGTCTGGGATAGTTTAAATGTAGACATTAAGAACCTTAGTGTGGGCCGGGCGCGGTGGCTCAAGCCTGTAATCCCAGCACTTTGGGAGGCCGAGACGGGTGGATCACGAGGTCAGGAGATCGAGACTATCCTGGCTAACACGGTGAAACCCCGTCTCTACTAAAAAATACAAAAAACTAGCTGGGCGAGGTGGCGGGCGCCTGTAGTCCCAGATACTCGGGAGGCTGAGGCAGGAGAATGGCGTGAACCCGGGAGGCGGAGCTTGCAGTGAGCTGAGATCCGGCCACTGCACTCCAGCCTGGGCGACAGAGCGAGACTCCGTCTCAAAAAAAAAAAAAAAACCTTAGTGTGTCTTTCCAGTTACCTGGATAACTCCCTGGAGCTGATCTATCTGTGTCAACCCCAAGGTTAAGAATGTAAGGGGAGGCCAGGCGCAGTGGCTCACGCCTGTAATCCCAGCACTTTGGGAAGCTGAGGCGGGCGGATCGATTGAGGTCAGGATTTTGAGACCAGCCTGGCCAACATGGTGAAACCTCATCGCTACTAAAAATACCAAAATTAGCTGAACATGGTGGCACACACCTGTAATCCGAGCTACTAAGGAGGCTGAGGTAGGAGAATCGCTTGAACGCAGCAGGCAAATGTTGCAGTGAGCAAAGATTGTGACACTGCACACCAGCCTGGGTGTCAGGATGAGGCTGTCTCAAAAAAAAAAAAAAAAAAAAAAAGCCAGGCACCATGGCTCACGCCTGTAATCCCAGCTCATTGGGAGGCCAAGGCAGGTGGATCACCTGAGATCAAGAGTTCGAAACCAGCCTGGCCAACTGGTGAAACCCTGTATCTACTAAAAATACAAACAATTAGCTGGACATGGTGATGGATATCTGTAATCCCATCCACTCGGGTGGCTGAGGCAGGAGAATTGCTTGAACCCAGGAGGCGGAGGTTGCAGTGAGCTGAGATGGCGCCACTGTGCTCTAGCCTGGGCAACAAGAGCGAAACAACATCTCAAAAAAAAAAAAAAAAGAGAATAAAAAGAATGTAAGCAGGGGGAAGGGAGTGGGAGGGATGAAGATAAATTGATCAATAGGTACAGATATATAGTTTGATAGAAGTAAGACTTAGTAGTATCAGTAGGGTGACTATAGCTTACAATAAGCTATTTTACATTTCAAAATAGCTATAAGAGAAGAATTCAAATGGTTCTAGCATAAAGAAAACACAAATATTTAAGGTGATGAATATTGCAGATATACTTACAAATTATATGAATGTATTATCACGTGTACCCTGAAACTTGGTGCATCTATTATTCATCAATAAAACAAAAGTAATTATTTTTCTTTTCTTTTTGAGACAGGGTCTCACTCTGTCATCCAGGCTGGAGTGCAGTGCCGCAATCTCAGCTCACTGCAACCTCCACCTCCTGGGTTCAAGCAATTCTCATGCTTCAGCCTCCTGAGTAGCTGGGACTACAGGCATGCACCACCATGCCCAGCTAATGTTTTGTATTTTTAGTAGAGACAGGGTTTAACCATGTTGGCCAGGCTGGTCTCGAACTCTTGGTCTTAAGTGATCCGCCCACCTTGGCCTCCCAAAGTGCTGGGATTACAGGTGTCAGCCACTGAGCCCAACCAACAATCTACTTTTAAAAAAAGCTGCCAAAAAAAAAAAAAAAAAAAAAGAAGGTAAGACAGCCAGGTGCAGAGGTGCATACCTATAGTTCCAGCTACTTGGGAGGTTGAGGTGAGAGGATCGCTTGAGCCCAGGACTTCCAGGCTATAGGGTGCTAAGAGTGCACCTGTGAATAGCCACTGCTCTACAGCCTGGGCAACATAGCAAGACTTCATCTAAAAAAAAATATATATATATATATATAAAATTATCCGGGTGCAGTGGCAGGCGCCTATAATCCCAGCTACTCGGGAGGCTGAGGCAGGAGAATCGCTTGAACCCAGGTGGCAGAGGTTGCAGTGAGCTGAGATCGAGCCACTGCACTCCAGCTTGGGCAATAGAGTGAGACTCTGTCTCAAAAAAAAAAAAAAAAAGTCAGGGGACATACATTGCTGGCCCTATAAGGCACCTCACAGTCAAGTTTTCTTTTCTTTTCAGCTTACAGCAAGATAGTGACTCTTGGCAAAGATGAGTTTCACCTACACCTGGTGGACACAGCAGGGCAGGTACCAGTTGGGGTATGGTATCCAAAAGTGGCAGTTCAGCCCTCAGAGATGAAGTCTGGTAGTCTTTGTGGCTCATCTGTAAAGTAGTATTAAAAGCATTTTACCTGTTAAGAGTATGCAGGGCTCATTGGAGCTGCTCCATAAATACTTGTTGAAGTGACTATAGTAGGGCGTGCCCCAGGGAGGGTCACCTGGATGTTGTCCCACCAACCTTTGCCATCTGAGTGGTTTGGATCTAGGTACTGATGTTTCCATTTCTTGACAGGATGAGTACAGCATTCTGCCCTATTCATTCATCATTGGAGTCCATGGTTATGTGCTTGTGTATTCTGTCACCTCTCTACATAGGTAAGTGACCAAGGTTGTGAGTGTGGGACTTAGGAAAACCTGAGGACTGTCTCATAAAGTTATAGCTCCAATTCTTGTGTTTAAAGCTTCCAAGTCATTGAGAGTCTGTACCAAAAGCTACACGAAGGCCATGGGAAAACCCGGTAAGTGGCCTTGGGGGATAGGGACATAGTGTGGGCATGAGGGAGTAGGAGAGAGCAGAGGGGAGAATTGTCAAGTTAGAGAGGCTCGGATATAGATCCTGCCTGGTCTGATAAGGAGTCGTCCAGCCTTGATATAAGGAGTTGGGGAATGAGGGGATTCTGAAATAACTGCTGTTTCCTCACAGGGTGCCAGTGGTTCTAGTTGGGAACAAGGCAGATCTCTCTCCAGAGAGGTATGTAAATCTCTGCTACTTAGAGGAAAAGGAAGTGAAATGGACTGGGAATCAGTCAGGCTCTCATCCTGGCTCTGCCACTGACTCAAACAAGTCATTTCACCTCTCTTTGTCTCTAACCTGAAGCTTAAGGAAGATAATACTTCTATCTTAAAAGCCACAATTTCATATTTCAAGCCTCAGTCCTAGATTCACCCATTGTTCCTTTGTTTACCTATATTTTCTCTTTCCACAGCCCTCCTCCCAAAACTTGGGGAAATGGCGTGGGTCAGAGGAAGTCTTTTTCTTCCTTCTTTTTTTTTGAGATGAAGTCTTGTTCTGTTGCCCAGACTAGAGTGCAGTGGCGTGATCTCGGCTCACTGCAACCTCTGCCACCTGGGTTCAAGCGATTCTCCTGCCTCAGCTTCCTGAGTAGCTGGGACTACAGGCGCATGCCACCACGCCCGGCTAATTTTTTGTATTTTTAGTAGAGACGGGGTTTCACTATGTTAGCCAGGATGGTCTTGATCTCCTGACCTTGTGATCCAGCCGCCTAGGCCTCCCAAAGTGTTGGGATTACAGGCATGAGCCACTGCGCACAGCCCATTTTCTTTTTAATAGAGATGGTATTTCACTGTGTTGCCAAGGCTGGTCTTGAACTCCTGAGCTCAAGTGATCCACCACCTCGGCCTCCCAAAGTGCTGCATTACAGGCATGAGCCACTAAGCCTGGCCAGGAAGCCTTGATTCTGAAGATTTTTCAGAGCACTTACCAACATTTCTATCCTCCATCTTTATGTCCCAAATTTGCTTCCAGAGAGGTACAGGCAGTTGAAGGGAAGAAGCTGGCAGAGTCCTGGGGTGCGACATTTATGGAGTCATCTGCTCGAGAGAATCAGGTGCTCGGCCCGAAGACTAGAAGGGTGGTGGTGGTAGCCGTGTTTTCCTTATTGTACTGCTTGGTGGGAATGTTGCAGGAATGGAGCTTTCACCCCAGAGCTGGGTGGTATTGGCACTGAACTGACTTTTGCCCTGAATCCTCTCCCCTTATAGCTGACTCAAGGCATCTTCACCAAAGTCATCCAGGAGATTGCCCGTGTGGAGAATTCCTATGGGCAAGAGCGTCGCTGCCATCTCATGTGAGCCCTTGGGTGTGGTGTAACTGCCTTGTTTCTGCCTCTGGCACTTGCCATGTTCCAGTGGGGGGTCAGACCCTCAGGACTTCACGGGTATGGTTGCCAGCTGTGTTCCTGACCCCTGGACACACAGTGTGGCATCCTCATGTTTGCACACTTTCCCCAGGCTCTAGTGGCCTGGATGTCAATGTTTACAAAGGGGCAAGGACCTCTCATGGACACTGGCCTCTAGCCCTCTGTTTTTGCTAGATGAATTCTGTTATAACCTGTGGGGTCAGGATATGAGTCCTGGGCATTATTTATCCAGGACCCCATCCTCTTGGGTGAGTTTTGGGTGTTGGCTGGGTAAGGGGAGCCAGGGACTTCTGAAACAGAGCTGGCTCCCTGGGGTGACAATGTATATATGCAAATAAACTGAGAAATCTTTTGTTGTTGACTTCTTTTTCCTGTGTGTGTGTGAGACGGAGTTTCACTCTGTTGCCCAGGCTGGAGCGGTACAGTGCTGCGATCTCAGCTTGCTGCAACCTCCGCCTGCCAGGTTCAAGCAGTTCTCCTGCCTCAGTCTCCCACAGGCACCCGCCACCACGCCTGGCTATTTTTAGTAGAGATGGGGTTTCACCATGTTGGCCAGGATGGTCTCGAACTCCTGACCTTAAGTGATCCGTCCGCCTCAGCCTCCCAAAGTGCTGGGATTATAGGCGTGAACCACTACTCCCGGCCTTATTGTTGACATCTGTGTATCTAGGGAGAGCTCAGAGCCAGTATCTCTTTTTCCAAGGAGTCATGGCTGTGGTCTTTGGTGGGAAATCTTTCCTCCTACCTTGTTCCTATTCCTTATTCCTCACTTATTAACGACCATTATCCTAACTTGCCTTTCCTACCTTTCTATTCTGCTGGGTTCCTCATATACTGAGTCCAGTTGGCTGCCACTCCCGTCCAAGTTTTGTAGCCTTTCAAGATCCCCTTAATTACAGAAACACTACCCTCTAGTGGCCAGATGCAACATGCTGACCTAGCTGTCTTCCTGGGGCCTCAGCATTTGCTTGGACTCAAAGCATACAGGGTTTCGGGAGAAGGAAGCCCCTCATTCCTAATGATGTAAGAATTGAGAGAAGTGTAGAGGCAGAGAGACTAAAGTGTTGTGAAGACTTTGACTTCCCAAGAGTGTTGAGTAAAGTAAGAAATAATGCATCTGGTGCCTATCAGTCCCCCCAGCCCTCCATGTCCCCAGTGTCTTTCATTAAAATGGCTGTCCTTTGCTCTTTTCATACCTTTCATCTTTTTGTACTTTTCACACCTTTGGTGGTCTACTTTTTTCAGGTGTCAAAGGCTATTGGTTCTGCTTTTATGGACCTACCACCTCAGTAGGATTGATATTTCAGCTAGGAAAGTTTGGTCCTGTTTGCCTCCGCTTTTCTTGATCCCCACCCTGCCACCAGCATGATTGCCTAACTAGTCTAATATCTCCTCCAAGGACGTGTAAGGGTTACTTTAATGGTAGATCTTCACAGGGAAGGTACAGACCTCTTCTGACAACTGGGGGAGCCCGAGGTACCTGTCAATGTACTTACTTGGGAAGGATTGACAGAATCTAGATGTGATTTTTAGCTGTGACTTTGTCAGTGCCTGGCTCCAGGCTTACAGTGGGGATATGGCTTGTCATGCTGATTTTCAAAAGTCCTGACAGCTGCTTTTGCTTTTCTGATCCAGCATCTAAAAAGAAATAAGGGCTGCTAGAAGAAACATACTCCAAACAACAATCTCACTGGCTTAGGAGGTTCTGGGAGGTCACTAACCTCTCTCCTTATACTAAAATTAAGTCCTTTTGCACATCTGACCTGGGATACTCATTACAGGGGCCTACTTTCCTGCTGCCATTTTCACGAGGTCTGGGGTAGACTTAGAAACATGTGAAGTTTTCTAGTTTATCAATAATCTCAAGGCGTGGGGACAGTAGTGATAGCGGTTAATAGCTCCTCCACTTAGCTGTGTGGCCTTGGGCAGTCACTTAACCTCTCAGCGCCTCCATTTCTCATTTATGAAGAGTGGCTAAGTGTGCTTCATAGAGTTGAGGTGAAAATTAAATGAGGTAATAAATGCAAAGCTTACTACAGTTCTTCACACATAGTAAGTCCTTAAGAAATAGTGGGTGGCAGCCGGGCGCGCCTGTAATCCCAGCACTTTGGGAGACCAAGGTGGGTGGATAACCTGAAGTCAGGAGTTTGAGACCAGCCTGGCCAACGTGGTGAAACCCCATCTCTACTAAAAATAAATTAGCTGGGTGTGATGGTGGGCTCCTGTAATCCCAGTTACTAGGGAGGCTGAGGCAGGATAATCGCTTGAACCTGGGAGGCGAAGGTTGCAGTGAGCTAAGATCATGCCATTTCACTCCAGCGTGGGAGACAAGAGCGAAACTCTGTCTCAAAAAAAAGAAAAAAAAAAAAACCCCGAAATAGTGGGTGGCTATCTGTGTTATTACTGGAGGTCTTTCTGGTGAGGGTCTGCCTCTCCCTGCCTCTGGGTGCAAACCTGGGAGGGGCCTTCCATTTTCCAACTTGTTTCTTGGTTAACTTATTCTATTGTAACCAAAAGAGGTGTGCGATCACTGCTGGAACTTTTTTGCTTAAATATGTGTGAATGGTCAGTGCAGAAAGCATGATGCCAATGTGTGGCTGGAGTAGGACAAATCTAGTCCTGATCCCTCCTATGACTCTGACCAGTAGGGATTAAGGTCTCCTGCACTGTCGAATATAAAAGCATCAAGTCACATGTGGCTATTTAATTTCATTAAAATAAAAAGTTCCTTACTTGTACCACCTGCATTTCGAAGTGCTCGACAGCTCATGTGGTTAATGGCTACCATATTAGATAGTGTAGATTTAATCCATTTCTCTCACTGTAGAAAAGTTCTGTTGGGGCCGGGCGCAGTGGCTCATGCCTGTAATCCCAGCACTTTGGGAGACCAGGGCGAGCGGATCACGAGTTCAAGACCAGGCTAGCCAACATAGTGAAACCCTGTCTCTACTAAAAATACAAAAAAGTAGCCGGGTCTGGTGGTGTGCGCCTGTAATCTCAGCTACTAGGGAGGCTGAGGCAGGAGAATCGCCTGAACCCGGGAGGCAGAGGTTGCAGTGAGCTGAGATCGCACCATTGCACTCCAACCCGGACGACAGTGCAAGACTCTGTCTCAAAAAAAAAAAAGAAAAAAAAATTCTGTTGGATAGCACCGTAAACCCTTTCCCCACAAAGCTGGCATTGGATCGAATCGGCCTGCCTCTTTCTCCACATCTTCCTTTAAAAAACTGTAGTATTATTTGTAATCCTAGGAAAAACGTGGCCTTTGGTTTGAATAATGGCTCAACTTCTGACTAGATGTATTTCTGTGGGCAATCTTACCTATTGTAGCCTTAATCTTCATCTGTCATATGGAGATAATTCCATGTAACTCATAATGAAGGTGAGGAATAACTAAGAATATAGAAAGTATCTGGACATAGTTAATTTGTCTCCTTTTGTCCACCCCATATGTGCAGTTGATGCAGAAGAGGCATTCCAATCCTTTCTCATCCAGACTTATGGTGGGGGGGGTGGTGCCTGCAAAGAGTATGTTTTGCGATCTTGTCTAGAACAGTACTCCGGCCAGGTAGCAGCGAGGCTACTTCAGTTTACTAAAAAAGAGACAGGGGTATTGAATATCTGAAAGGACTGGAGGTGGGAATGGGAGCACCCTGAAAAGGAAGGGAGGCTCTACATTTGTTTCGATGGGGAGGTGTGTGTAGTGACTGTGTGGGCACCGACAGTCCTTCCTCACACGGGGGACTGGGAGCCAGGAGGAACGACTAGGGACTAGTCCAGTTTTCTTCGGGTCCCTAAACGTGGCAAGAACCCACCCTCTGCAGCGCCAGGCGCCGTACCTCACTTTCTCCATTTGCGGACTCCAGTTCCCAGGATGCTAAGCAGCGGCCAATCTCCTGGCTCTTCTTCCATCCCCCTCCCGGGAAAGACTGCCCCTGGCCAAAGCGAGGGGGCAGTTGGAGTTTCAGGGACCAATGACTGCAAGGGTATGGAATTAAAAAGCAGCCGGAGTCCTAGTTTCGCGGCCTGGGCGGTAAATGAAGGGGCTCCAGGGCCGCGGCAGACAGGAGGTGGGCTTCGTTCCCACGTGTCTGCCCGGCTGCCGGCCCGGCGCGGTCGGGGTTAACCCGGAGCGGAAGGATCCCGCAGCGTGTGCGTAGAACTGCAGAGTCACAGCCTTTCCTCCGAGAGGGCGGGATCCCTCCGCCGCTCCGCTCCAACACAAAATAGGGCCGCCTCTTCTCCTTTCTCCCCCTCTCGAGTGGGGTGCCCCGGGCAAAAGGCCCCCCCGGATCTCGCGTCGAAGGCTTCACGAATCTTCACGACCGCTGCCCAGCTCTCGGGCCAGGAAATAGCCCCTTCGCAGGAACCACCCTACCGGCCGAACAGGAGGCGGAGGGGGGGAGGCGGAGCGGCGCCGCGCTGCACTACTTTCCTCTCCGGTTGCAAATGGCTGCCTCGTTCCCCACTTTCCGCTCAGTTTCCTGACCCCCCGGTGCCGGGAGCCGGGGTTGGGCCATGCACCTCTAGGCCCCCTGCGATCACAGTCAGCCGGGGGTCGAGGGGGTGCCACCGACCAAAGCCGGCCAGGCCGGGGGCGGGGCAGCTCCCGAGGCCAGAGGGGAAGGGAGGCGAGCGCAGGGCCTGGAGCGGCCGGAGGGGAGCGGGCAGAGGGCTCGCACCGCCCGCCCCTTCCTCTTCCTCGCCCACCTAGCCTCCTCCCTTCCCCGGGGGGAGCAGAAGGTGGGGGGCTCGAAGCCGCCGAGGGTGAGCGCTCGGGGTCGAGAAGCCCGGCGCTGGGTGTGTGTCAGGTTCAGCCCCGCGGCCCCGCCGGCCCCGCGTCGCCGTAGCTCGCGCGGCCCCGGGCGCCGGCCGGGGCGGGGAGAGGGGCTCGGCGCTCCTGCGAGGGTCTCACGTTCCATCCGGGCCAGGCGCGGGGCGGCGCGGCATTCCTTCCGGGCTGCTGGGGAGGCGCCTCGACGTTCCATCTGGAGAGCCTCGACGTTCCGCCCGAGCCCGGCGCGGGCGGCCGGGGCGCTGGCCGGGCCCTAGGACTAAGAGGCCGCCCGGCGACGCGGATGCGGAGCCTGCTCGCCCAAGATCAAAGCCACCGGTGCTCTCTTTGTGTCCGCTCGGGATTCGCCGCCCTGGGGCTGTCCATGGAAACCTAAACTGCTGGAACCTGAGGCAGAGAACCCCTCTTTGGCTTCTTGCTGTTTTTTGTGGGGGGAGGGTGGCCACTCCGACCTGGATTTACCGTTCTTGGCCCCCCTAAGCCCCCCCGTGCGGGGGGCGGCTGTGATCGCTCTGGCGGTTGGAGGTCGGGGAGCGGCCCGGGCTCTGGCCATGTTCTCGGATGAGGATTTCTGGATCGCCCTGTGAAGAGGTGAGTGAAGTCCGCCCGGCCAGGGCCCAGAAAGGGTTGGACTGGGGGCACAGCCAGATGGACTATCTTAGCCGGAGCTGGCCTTTAGGTTGGAGAAGGGGGTGCCAAAGCTGGGGAGCGTTCCTTTGGCAGGGTCTGTCAAGGGAACCTGAGCCAGTCACCAGGGCAGAACTGAGGCCTGGTATCTTGGGGTGTGCCTCTTTAAAGACTGGGGGTTCAGAGAACCACGGGAGTTTGGGAACCTGGCCAGATAGCCTCTCTGCCTGTTTATTTTTGTGTTGGGGGAGCTCGACTAAAGTAGGACCCAGGCCCTGATGCCAGCACCAATCCCAGGCTGCTGCTGCTCTTCTCAGGGTTCCTTGTGGGCCTTGGGAGAGAGCAACTTGGGATGGTGGGGGAGGGTGCCACTGCCAGGTCAGACTTATTATGCCAGTTGGACCTTAAGGTTGTTCCTACCGAGTTGGGCACCCAAAGCAGTCCCTGGAAAACTCAGGGAACCCCAGATCCTTCACCAGGCCTTCTTTCACTGGGCAAAGGGAGAGTGTGTGGAAACTGACTAGTTGTGATGAAGGGGATGGCTGGGGCAAGAAGGAGGCGGGGCTGGGGGCAGCTCTGGCCCTGCTGTTCAACTTTAAACTATCCCTGCCTGGCAAAGTGACCCCAGTGAGGCCTACTGCTGTCTTAGCCTGCTTTGCCTCCCCTCCTCTTGGGATGGATCTAATCTCTAGAGGATTATAGAAGAGGCCGTTGAGATTTGCTCCCTGTGAATGTAGGCTGCAAAAAATGGCTTTTGTCTTTTGCCTTCTCCCAGCCTGGTATGGAGAGCTGGCTGCTGTGAGTCCCTGGCCAGTCCTGCAAGCCCCTCCCAGACCTCTCCAACCCTTTTTTGACCAGGGATTGTTAACTGGTTTTCTGATCCTGTACCAACTGTGCAGAATGGGGTGGCCTGTAGCTCTCTGGAGGAGAAATGGCTTGATCAGAGCTCTTTTCTCCTGGAAACCAGTGATTCTACCCCTGGCAGAAGGTATTGGGGAGAACGAGTGTGTATGTGCCTGCAGCTTGAGCCTCAATCCTGTGGGCCTTGCTTGGGCTGGGACTGCCCCTCTCACACCTGTCATGCTGCCCAGCAGGGATTTGGCTGGTGCATTTTGCTCCCTCTATCTGCTCCAACATACATATGCTAGATTTCTTTGAGTCTGGTTTTGAAAAAGAGAAAATAGAGGTTTTGCCTTTTAAAGATTTCTCAAAGGTGAGAGGTGGCACGGGGTAGTGGAGTGAGGTGAGCTGTCAACCCTGCTCTCCACTCCTGCATTCTATGGAGAGTCCCTCCTGTTTGTCCTGAAACAACTTCCTTACCTAGGACTGCACCTTGTTAGCTGTGCCTGCCTTCAAGATGAGCCAGGGACACAGTTCAGAGGGTCTGCAGGGCCAGTGTTCCTTTTGGATCCATCTCGGAGGGCTGACCCAAAATGGGGGTGGGAAGAGGTGTGGTTTGAGTCTCAGGCTGGGAACCAGGAAGTCCTGAGTCCTACTGAAGAGCTGTTCACTCAAGGGCCTGCTGCAGCCTTACACCTCTCCAAGTGTCCATTTCCCCCTTGCCTGGGAAAATGGAGTGAAAGCTGTTGGTCTGGGAGGGAGGCAGGAAGGAGAGTGGGTTGAGATAAATCCCTGTCCTTTTCTTTGCTGTTTTGGACCTCTAAGGTATAGGACTGAGGGGTGCCAGCACAGTTTTACTCCCTACATCTGTACCTACTGTCTGGGATCTCTAGTTCTGTGGAGGAAGCCTGGCGAGACACTAGTCCAGTTTAGATCCAGGGAAAAAATCCTTGGTGTGTATGTGTGTGGGTTTACTGACTGTGAATGATGGGACTGGGTAACCTGGGGTCTTTGTTTAGATACGTTCAGGGGCCTGTTAACTGGGAATCAGCATTGGGATCCCGGTGCTGGACTTCAGGGCTGGGGAAATAGGGACTGAGGGCTCAGGCTTTTTGGAGGTGCCCCCTAGATTATTTTTGGTACAACTTGTATGACATTCTTCTCTTTGCTGCTTAATCTCTCATCTTCCATGGCCCCATCCATGGGCTCTGGCTTTGGAGGATGGTCGTAGTCTGTCTCTCAAGGCCAGATGAAGGTGGTTTCTTTACCTTCTTGAGCAGTACCAGCCTTACCAGCTGAGAGGGCTGAGCTTGGGGGAGAGCTGAGGAATTTGCCCCTCTGGCCTTGTGTGAGGCAGCTCTCCTCCTACCCACTGTATTATCATTGTTGCCTTTTACTTCTTGATGTTTGTGACTCTTTTGGCCTCAACTTTGAGAGCAGAGCGGGTAGAGGATCTTTGGGGGTATGTAGTGGTAAGATATAGTAAGATGCAAACAATTAGAAAACTTTAAGAGCCCCTTGGACATTCTGGGTGTGGTCAGGCCTTGAATGACTGAATGGAAGAGGGGCCTGGCTGCTGCCCTCACCTCCATCTCCCACTTCCCATGGTAGCTTCTAAGGACTCCTTGAAGTTCTGGAGCAGCTTTTCTATGAGCCGGCCAGATGACCACCCTGCTTTCCTTTCAGGTGTGGTTGTGTGGCAGGTTTGGGAAAGAGAGATGGCTTGGGAATGGAGATGATGTGTATCAGGTGATGCTTTACTTTATCCAGTAGGTTCTGAGAGTGTTAGGGGAAAAAGGAATTTTCTTTCCTGTGACATGTCTCCAGAGGGGCATAGCCAGTATCTGGAAATAAAGGGTGAGTTCAGAGCAGGAGGAGTGATACTGTAGTTCTTAGGGAATTGATTTACTGATTTGGGGCACCTTTGAGGGTTCCCCCTTGTCTTGTTTGTCCCAGTCATTCAACCCTAAGTGGCTGACTGGGGTATTTGCCTTCCAGTTTGGGAGGAGAGGCTGTCCTTGCTAAGGGTGGTGTGGTCACTCTGGTTAGCCAAGAAGAGTGGAAAAGGTGAGAGATTAATTTATCAAACTTTTATTGTTTAGAGTTCTGTTTTAGGGATTTCCCCCACCTCACCACCACTTTCTTTAGGAACACTGTATTCTTCTCTGATTAAGAGAAAGGATTTATACTTCCCACTACAAGCTGCTGGCACTTATCCCTTTCTTCCTCCTCCTATAGGGTCCCTTTCCTATTCCTCATGTCTGTAATTATTGTTCTTCTCCCCACCCCCCCCCCCCCGGCTGTGCTTAATTCCCTCTAAGGTCTAGGAAAATAATACCCAAAGGTGTAGGTCTCAACTTTTTTAGGTATAACTTTAGTGTGTTTCATTAGGCTCTGATACAGGCATGCATTTCTTAGAAGGGACAAGGGACCGTTATTCCCCACCCCCATGTATGTGTGTGGAAACCCTGCTTGAGGGAAGAGGAAGGAAGCTACTCGGCTCTGCTGTGCTATGTCCTGCCCTGTTTAGAACTCCTCTGAGTGACTGTATGCTTCCTGAGACTACAATTCCCAGCATGCTTAGCCTCAGGCCTGGCTACACATGCTCAGTAACTCTCAAGGTCCACTTCTGTTAACTACTAGGGATATCTGAAGAGGAAGGGCAGTTGGTGTTGCTAAGGGCAATGACCTGAGACCTTCAGGCTGGATGAGACCCTGAGCTCAGTTAGGGCACGGGCCAGGGGTTCGTCTGAGCTGGATTTAGGTTGGAAGTGGGTGGAAATTAGGGAGTTTCTTCTTTTGTGATGGTGATGTCCTCGTAGAAACAAGTGGCGGTGGGGGAGATCCATCCATAGCTAGGCTATAGTTCTAGTAGTGTGTTCCATCTCTTGCAGTGCCTCAGACTCTGCCTCTGGGAGAGGGATTTTTGCTGGACTCAGGCTTCCTGGGTCATGACTACCCCTGGGTTGGCAAGGACTGGCCTCTAGAATGGCAGCTTACTTGAGACTTGAAGAAAAGGTGTGGGAATAGGGCTCACCAAAAGCCAAAAACCCACAGGCAAGGCAAACGACAGTATTAGATATAAATGGATATGCTTCTAGTTGGATGCTATGGCCCCAGGAACTCTTACAGAGGAAGTGGGAAAGTCAAATGGATCCCCTGAGAATCTCTCCAGAGTGCGAGAAGAGGGTATGTGTTTATCTGCGGAGGAAGTGACCCTACAGGTTAGGGAGAATGACTTCTTGTCAGTATGGGAGTTTGTAGTATGGCTTGCTCTGATGTCTGGAGGGTCTGGATGCCTTCTTCCCAGGATTCTGGGAGAAGTGCTTCTTGGGAAGACTTACTAGGCATATAGATCTCTTTCTTGGCACCAACAGGTCTCCCCGAGAGGGCCCTGCCCAGTCGGAGAGAGGGATGGACAGCCAGAAGCTGCCTGGTGAGGATAAAGATTCAGAACCGGCAGGTAAGTAGGACAAATTCTTTGTTTGCTTTTAGATTTCACAGGCAACCTTACATTTCTGGTCCTGGCCCAAGGACATGAGCTAAGTCTATGCAGCAGATAAGTAATGGAACAACTTTGTTCTTTGGGACAACAGTTGAAATATCATCACTCTGATCCACTCAGGTTTTGGATAATCTCATGTATCTGGTGAGTGGACTTTGTATTAAATAGGGATGATGACTGACACATGCTGTTTGTCTGTTTATTCAGCTGATGGACCTGCAGCTTCTGAGGACCCAAGTGCCACTGAGTCAGACCTGCCTAACCCACATGTGGGAGAGGTCTCTGTCCCTAGTTCTGGGAGTCCCAGTCTTCAGGAGACTCCTCAGGACTGCAGGTAACTTGTTTGAGGGCACATAAGGATTTGATTTGAGAGTCTAGGGCTTTCAAGGAAGAGAAATTAGGAAAATGAGTGTCGGGGAAGCATGGGCATGCCAAATCATGGGGTTGCTGGGGGCCTGGCGTGGTACTGATGCTTGTGTGTCCACAGTGGGGGTCCGGTGCGGCGTTGTGCTCTCTGTAACTGCGGGGAGCCCAGTCTGCATGGGCAGCGGGAGCTACGGCGCTTTGAGTTGCCATTTGATTGGCCCCGGTGTCCAGTGGTATCCCCTGGGGGGAGCCCAGGGCCCAATGAGGCAGTGCTGCCCAGTGAGGACCTGTCACAGATTGGTTTCCCTGAGGGCCTTACACCTGCCCACCTAGGAGAACCTGGAGGTGAGTGAGGAGAATGGGGCAGCAAATGGGAGAAGGACTGGGTAGTCCTGAGCCAGCGATCCTCTTTCTGTTAACTCTTTCCTTTCTGTTTACCTCTTCCCACCTGTAAAGGGTCCTGCTGGGCTCACCATTGGTGTGCTGCGTGGTCGGCAGGCGTATGGGGGCAGGAGGGCCCAGAACTATGTGGTGTGGACAAGGCCATCTTCTCAGGGATCTCACAGGTGGGGCTGGGGCCAACGGATTGCATAGGTGAAGGGTAGGGCTGGTGGGCTTCTGAGAGTCAGGGTGGAATGAGAAGGAGTGTGGGTATACTGGGGCAGAGCTAGTGCCTGAACTGTTTCTTTGGGGAGAGCTGGCTGACACTGAGGCTCTTTCTTCACCCTGGCAGCGCTGCTCCCACTGCACCAGGCTCGGTGCCTCCATCCCTTGCCGCTCACCTGGATGTCCACGGCTTTACCACTTCCCCTGCGCGACTGCCAGCGGTTCCTTCCTATCCATGAAAACACTGCAGCTGCTATGCCCAGAGCACAGTGAGGGGGCTGCACATCTGGGTGAGAAGTCCTGATCTTTGGTCATAGGGCAAATGAGAGACCAAGTGTGCCTTGGATTTTTGTACTCTACAGAGCACTGATCAAAGTATAGAATTATATACTGTTGGTCTGCCCCACTAAAATAGGTGTGAACTTTATGAGCACCAGGGGTTTGCCTGTCTCGTTTACCATTGTGTCTCCAGTGCCTAGAACAGCTGGCAGACGTTGGGCAGGCACTCAGTAACTTTGTTATTTGTTCATTCTGTGCCCATGGAGTGCCTGTTTTGTGTACGGCACTGTGCTGAGGCTTACAAGGAATCCATAGCTGACCTGTGGTGTCTCTACCCCCTGCAGAGGAGGCTCGCTGTGCAGTGTGTGAGGGGCCAGGGGAGTTGTGTGACCTGTTCTTCTGTACCAGCTGTGGGCATCACTATCACGGGGCCTGCCTGGACACTGCTCTGACTGCCCGCAAACGTGCTGGCTGGCAGTGCCCTGAATGCAAAGTGTGCCAAGCCTGCAGGTAGGAATGGAAGGGCAGGAGGGAAGTCTTAGGCACAACACAGGTTAGGGTTGAAAATGAGGGCAATCGGAGAAGACCTGTTAACATGAAAACAACAAAAAAGAAACGAGGGCAGAGAGGACACTGTAATGTTCCCTGTGCCTCTGCAGGAAACCTGGGAATGACTCTAAGATGTTGGTTTGTGAGACGTGTGACAAAGGATACCATACTTTCTGCCTAAAACCACCCATGGAGGAACTGCCTGCTCACTCTTGGAAGTGCAAGGTGAGTGTACCCTGATTCTGCCCTATTGTCCCTAACTCTGCCTCCTACAGCATTCTCTGTCTTGACAAGTCCTGTACTTTTCTTTAGTCTTTGCTGTCTGACCAATGCCTGTTTTGCCCACTCCTTTCCCTTAGGCATGCCGGGTGTGCCGGGCCTGTGGGGCGGGCTCAGCAGAACTGAATCCCAACTCGGAGTGGTTTGAGAACTACTCTCTCTGTCACCGCTGTCACAGAGCCCAGGGAGGTCAGCCTGTCAGCTCTGTTGCTGAGCAGCATACCCCTGTGTGTAGCAGGTAAGTGGTGTGGACTGACTGAGATTGGGCTGGCAGGTTGGAAGGACTGAGTTTGGCAGGGTTCTTCTTAAATTGAGTGGACTTTGAGAGGAGAGCCTTAAGGTGGGCAGTGTCATCCACAGCATTCGTGCCTCGCCCCAGTGCGCTCTCTAGGATTTGTTAGCTGGTGAGAGCCACAGTGCCTGCTCCCCTGTACCCTCTGCAGATTTTCACCCCCAGAGTCTGGCGATACCCCCACTGATGAGCCCGATGCTCTGTACGTTGCATGCCAAGGGCAGCCAAAGGGTGGGCACGTGACCTCTATGCAACCCAAGGAACCGGGGCCCCTGCAATGTGAAGCCAAACCACTAGGTGAGTAGGGTTTGAGGGTCCCTGAAATTCATCCCCTTTTATTCTGTGACAAGAGACAGTTTGTGCATTGCCCCAGACCCTGCACTTCCTGTGGGGTAGATCTGAGCTAGATAGGAGCATCGTGTTGTTGTGTCTGCAGGGAGAGCAGGGGTCCAACTTGAGCCCCAGTTGGAGGCCCCCCTAAATGAGGAGATTCCACTGCTGCCCCCACCTGAGGAGTCACCCCTGTCCCCACCACCTGAGGAATCACCCACATCCCCACCGCCTGAGGCATCACGCCTGTCCCCACCACCTGAGGACTCGCCCGCATCCCCGCTTCCTGAGGCATTGCACCTGTCCCGGCCGCCGGAGGAATCGCCCCTCTCTCCGCCGCCTGAGGAGTCTCCTCTGTCTCCCCCACCTGAATCATCACCTTTTTCTCCACTGGAGGAGTCGCCCTTCTCTCCACTGGAAGAGTCACCCCCGTCTCCTGCACTTGAGACGCCTCTATCCCCACCACCTGAAGCATCGCCCCTGTCCGCACCATTTGAGGAATCTCCCTTGTCCCCGCCACCTGAGGAACTGCCCACTTCCCCACCACCTGAAGCATCTCGCCTGTCTCCACCGCCTGAGGAGTCACCCATGTCCCCTCCACCTGAAGAGTCACCCATGTCTCCACCACCAGAGGCATCTCGTCTGTTCCCACCATTTGAAGAGTCTCCTCTGTCCCCTCCACCTGAGGAGTCTCCCCTCTCCCCACCACCTGAGGCATCACGCCTGTCCCCACCACCTGAGGACTCGCCTATGTCCCCACCACCTGAAGAATCACCTATGTCCCCACCACCTGAGGTATCGCGCCTGTCCCCGCTGCCTGTGGTGTCACGCCTGTCTCCACCGCCTGAGGAATCTCCCTTGTCCCCACCGCCTGAGGAGTCTCCCACGTCCCCTCCACCTGAGGCTTCACGCCTCTCCCCACCACCTGAGGACTCCCCCACATTCCCACCACCTGAGGACTCCCCCACATCCCCACCACCTGAGAACTCACCCACATCCCCACCACCTGAGAACTCACCCACATCCCCACCACCTGAGGACTCGCTTATGTCCCTGCCGCTGGAGGAGTCACCCCTGTCACCACTACCTGAGGAGCCACAACTCTGCCCCCCATCCGAGGAGCCGCACCTGTCCCCCCGGCCTGAGGAACCGCACCTGTCCCCCCGGCCTGAGGAGCCGCACCTATCTCCGCAGCCTGAGGAGCCACACCTGTCCCCCCAGCCTGAGGAGCCATGCCTGTGCGCTGTGCCTGAGGAGCCACACTTGTCCCCCCAGGCTGAGGGACCACATCTGTCCCCTCAGCCTGAGGAATTGCACCTGTCCCCCCAGACTGAGGAGCCACACCTGTCTCCTGTGCCTGAGGAGCCATTTTTGTCCCCCCAGCCTGAGGAATCACACCTGTCCCCCCAGTCTGAGGAACCATGCCTGTCCCCCCGGCCTGAGGAATCGCACCTGTCCCCTCAGCTTGAGGAGCCACCTCTGTCCCCTCGGCCTGAAGAGCACCCCGAGGAGCCAGGCCAATGCCCTGCACCTGAGGAGTTGCCCTTGTTCCCTCCTGCCGGGGAACCATCCTTATCTCCCTTGCTTGGAGAGCCAGCCCTGTCTGAGCCTGGGGAACCACCTCTGTCCCCTCTGCCTGAGGAGCTGCCCTTGTCCCCGTCTGGGGAGCCATCCTTGTCGCCTCAGCTGATGCCACCAGGTAAGGGAAAGTTAGTACCCTCTTACTCTGGAACAGCTGTAACTCTTCATGGCATGTCTGATCTAAGAGCCCTTCTTTTTTCTCTTTCCTTCCAGATCCCCTTCCTCCTCCACTCTCACCCATTATCACAGCTGTGGCCCCACCGGCTCTGTCTCCTTTGGGGGAGTTAGAGTACCCCTTTGGTGCCAAAGGGGACAGTGACCCTGAGTCACCCTTGGCTGCCCCCATCCTGGAGACACCCATCAGCCCTCCACCAGAAGCTAACTGCACTGACCCTGAGCCTGTCCCCCCTATGATCCTTCCTCCATCTCCAGGCTCCCCAGTGGGGCCGGCTTCTCCCATCCTGATGGAGCCCCTTCCCCCTCAGTGTTCGCCACTCCTTCAGCATTCCTTGGCTCCCCAAAACTCCCCTCCTTCCCAGTGCTCCCCTCCTGCCCTGCCACTGTCCGTTCCCTCCCCATTGAGTCCCATAGGGAAGGTAGTGGGGGTCTCAGATGAGCCTGAGCTGCACGAGATGGAGACTGAGAAAGTTCCAGAACCTGAATGCCCAGCCTTGGAACCCAGTGCCACCAGTCCTCTCCCTTCCCCGATGGGGGACCTCTCCTGCCCTGCCCCCAGCCCTGCCCCAGCCCTGGATGACTTCTCTGGCCTAGGGGAAGACACAGCCCCTCTGGATGGGATTGATGCTCCGGGTTCACAGCCAGAGGCTGGACAGACCCCTGGCAGTTTGGCTAGTGAACTTAAAGGCTCCCCTGTGCTCCTGGACCCTGAGGAGCTGGCCCCCGTGACCCCTATGGAGGTCTACCCCGAATGCAAGCAAACAGCAGGGCAGGGCTCACCATGTGAAGAACAGGAAGAGCCACGTGCACCAGTGGCCCCCACACCACCCACTCTCATCAAATCCGACATCGTTAATGAGATCTCTAATCTGAGCCAGGGTGATGCCAGTGCCAGTTTTCCTGGCTCAGAGCCCCTCCTGGGCTCTCCTGACCCGGAGGGGGGTGGCTCCCTGTCCATGGAGCTGGGGGTCTCTACAGATGTTAGTCCAGCCCGAGATGAGGGCTCCCTACGGCTCTGTACCGACTCACTGCCAGAGACTGATGATTCACTATTGTGCGATGCTGGGACAGCTATCAGCGGAGGCAAAACTGAGGGGGAGAAGGGGCGGCGGCGCAGCTCCCCAGCCCGTTCCCGCATAAAACAGGTGAGGGACTATCTAGCTGCGGGATGTGATCAGAGTTAGCCCTGTCAGAGGTATAGTCCTGTGTCACTGATACTTTCCCACCTTGCTTTGTGAATCCTATACTTGGAGATCCTTTATTCCAATTATTAAAGAGAAAATACTAATACATAGAAGGGACGAGTAACTTGCCCAGATTCATGATTACTCAGTAGTAGAATTGGGACCAGAAACTTGGTTCTTTCAAGTCACCGTTTTTTTTCCACGTCCATGTTGGCCACTCTTGGGAGGGAAAGAATGGGTTTGGGCTACAGCTATGCACTTGTTGATATCTGGGAGTTTGGCCTTTTCCCCTGCCCTGAGTGGGACTCCTGGGCTTATTACCTGTCTTACTGTGTCCATTTGTCACTTCTTCTGTTCAAGTGTGTAAACCCAACACACTAACCCTTGACATGCTCCTGTCATTGTCCCCTTCTTTCACTCAGGGTCGCAGCAGCAGTTTCCCAGGAAGACGCCGGCCTCGTGGAGGAGCCCATGGAGGACGTGGTAGAGGACGGGCCCGACTAAAGTCAACTGCTTCTTCCATTGAGACTCTGGTAGTAAGGAGATGCCTCCTATTCCTCCCATCCCCCGACCATGCTTTAGCACCCTCTGAGTCCTTCCAGTCCCTTGCATGCTTGAATACCTGCCTGCTTGTCTAGGGCCTGTCTGGCTGTGTCTGAATTCCTGTCCACTTGGCCCCCAGGTTTTTCTGAAATCTCTGCTATCAGGCTGAGGCCCAGTTTGGGAGCTGGGGTGTTCTGTCCGTTATTTCTGGCTTTTGGCCTTCATCTTAGCCAGGGGTTCACACTTTCTTCCCCCAACACCAAAGAGGAAAGTATCTTGGTGGGGGCAGATTTATCTGCCTCACTTTCTACAACTCTTTCCCCATCAGGTTGCTGACATTGATAGCTCTCCCAGTAAGGAGGAGGAGGAAGAAGATGACGACACCATGCAGAATACCGTGGTTCTCTTCTCCAACACAGACAAATTTGTCCTAATGCAGGTACCATACAGTGAGACCTGGCACACTGAACATTGTGTATGTTTGTGTTTTGATGAGAGAATTGATGGGGAAAACTGGACCTACTTTTGGGGATACCCAGCTAATGAGAAAACAGACCATGAATTCTAATCATGTTGTTCATTGGTTTGTCCATCCATCACATTTCTCTTGAGTGTCTCCTCTGAGCTTGGCACTAAGCTAGGAGCTAGAGAAATAGCAGTGAAAAAGTCTTTGCCCTATGAAGTTTATAGCTTAGGGAACTTACATGTGTCCTCTCTTGAATAGTCTTTAAGCTGATAGAATTTTGTCACATATGTGATTCTCACCTGACCAGTCTTTACCCCATCTTATCTTCCTTTAATTTCTTCTTACCTTTACCCATGTCAGGCTTTATAAATTCAAGTGACCTGACTAGGTGAGTGAGGCATCCTAGGAAGGAGCAGGGTCCCTTGGTAGCTTACAGCGTCCTAATGCTGTGGGATGGGGTTCCTGACTCTCTGGTCGCAAATCAGTGTTGTAGCATCATAGTAGGCTGGATCTGAGTGGGATGGGGAGATCTAGTTGGACATTCGGGTTTCTCTCTGTTTCCCCAGGACATGTGTGTGGTATGTGGCAGCTTTGGCCGGGGAGCAGAGGGCCACCTCCTTGCCTGTTCACAGTGCTCTCAGTGCTATCACCCTTACTGTGTCAACAGCAAGGTGAGTTCGGGCCCAAGAGGTGTAGGCTGGGAAATAGGGTCAGTTATTTCTTACCTTAGTTCCTTGTCCTGGCCATACGACCTCTTAAAGTGGCCATTGGTCATAGATGTTGTTCATTAGTCACCAGTGGTTATCAAACTTTTCTTGGGGAAAAATACTTTGGAACTCATGGTGGACTTCATAGTTTCTTTGTGGTAGACCCTGACCTGCTGGTATAATTCAGTCCATTGTAAAAAATAACAACATGGCCGGGCATGGTGGCTCCCACCTGTAATCCCAGCACTTGGGGAGGCCTAGGCAGGCAGATCACCTGAGATTAGGAGTTCAAGACCATCGTGGCCAACATGGTGAAACCCTGTCTCTACTAAAAATACAAAAATTAGCTGAGTGTGGTAGCATGTGCCTGTAATCCCAGGAACTCGGGAGGCCGAGGCAGGAAAATTGCTTGAACCTGGGAGGCAGATGTTGCAGTGAGCTGAGATCGTGCCACTGCACTCCAGCCTGGGCAATAGAGTGAGCTCTGTCTCAAAAAAAAAAAAAAAAAGAAAAAAGAAAAATTGGGGGACCTAATTCTGTCTACAGTCTCTTCTTAGGGACTTGGCTAGTGGAAAGACTGCCATTCCATTCACAATGAGGCAGTGGCTAGTGCAGCTCTTCTCTGATCAGCAGAGATCATTGGGAATCTAAGTTTAGAGTCACTGTTTTGGGGACAAGGGTGCTCTGTCTAAGTCTCCCTGTGCTCAAATGGAGGCCTAGTCTCTGCATTGAGGTTCCTCCAGCCTCACCCTTAGAAGTCCCACCTCCTAGGCTGGGCATGGTGGCACATACCTGTAATCCCAGCACTTCACTTCAGGAGGCTGAGGCAGGTGGATCACCCAAGGTCAGGAGTTTGTGACCAGCCTGACTAACATGGTGAAACCCTGTCTCTACTAAATACAAGAAAATTAGCTGGGCATGGTGGCAGGTACCTGTAATCCCAGCTACCTGGGAGGCTGAGACAGGAGAATTGCTTGTACCTGGGAGGTGGAGGTTGTAGTGAGCCAAGATCGCGCCATTGCACTCCAGCCTGGGGAAAAAGAGCAAAACTCCGTCCCCCCCCAAAAAAAAAAAGAAGTTCCACCTCCTTTCCACTTCACACCCTGAGAAGTTCCCATTTTCTGCCTCAGATCACCAAGGTGATGCTGCTTAAGGGCTGGCGTTGTGTGGAGTGTATTGTGTGTGAGGTGTGCGGCCAGGCCTCCGACCCCTCACGCCTGCTGCTCTGTGATGACTGTGATATTAGCTACCACACATACTGCCTGGACCCCCCACTGCTCACCGTCCCCAAGGGTGGCTGGAAGTGCAAGTGGTAAGGAGACTGTGATCTTTATTGGAGCCCTGGGGCCTTGAGATGTTAAAGTGGATATGATGTTGAGTATGTGACAGAGGCTGGGTTTAGGAGGCCAGGCTGGTGGCTTCGGTTCCTGGTGAGGGGACTTCTGGGTACTTTGGATAGGTTGGGTGCTCAGGCTCTGTTTTCCTGCTCCTACCAGGTGTGTGTCTTGTATGCAGTGTGGGGCTGCCTCCCCTGGCTTCCACTGTGAATGGCAGAATAGTTACACACACTGTGGGCCCTGTGCCAGCCTGGTGACCTGCCCTATCTGTCATGCTCCTTATGTAGAAGAGGACCTACTAATCCAGTGCCGTCACTGTGAACGGTGAGAACATCCCTTTCTCTTCATGTTGGCCCTGTTGCTAGCCTCGCATTGCCTGAGCTCATTTCCTCCAGTCTCTGTTCTCCAGGTGGATGCATGCTGGCTGTGAGAGCCTCTTCACAGAGGACGATGTGGAGCAGGCAGCCGATGAAGGCTTTGACTGTATCTCCTGCCAGCCCTACGTGGTAAAGCCTGTGGGTGAGTACCAGCTGCTGGGTAGGGGGAGGAGTCCGGGCAGGGGTACCTTGCTTTGGGACAGGACCTCAGCCACGTCCGTTTGTCCTTCTCTCCATAGCACCTGTTGCACCTCCAGAGCTGGTGCCCATGAAGGTGAAAGAGCCTGGTGAGTCACAGAAATTTTGAATGCCAAAGCCAGACCAGACGTCAGACATCATCTGGTCTAACTCCAACCCCCCAGCTTCATCTCCTCATTTTAAGAGGAGGAAACTCAGACCCAGAGAAGTTAAGTGGCCTGCCCAAGGTTACCTAGTGAGTTAGTGGCAAAGTTACGACTAGAACCAAGTTCTCCAGCTTCCTGGGCAGTGTTCCTTTCATCAGGCACCATGGCCTCTTTACTGCCAGAATTTCATCTTCAGAACTCTTTTTTTTTTTTTTTTTTTTGAGATGGAGTCTCACTCTGTCACCCAGGCTAGAGTGCAGTGACACAATCTTGGCACACTGCAAGCTCTGCCTCCTGGGTTCACGCCATTCTTCTGCTTCAGCCTCCCGAGTAGCTGAGACTACAGGCGCCCGCCACCATGCCCAGCTAATTTTTTGTATTTTTAGTAGAGACGGGGTTTCACTGTGTTAGCCAGTACGGTCTCGATCTCCTGACCTTGTGATCTGCCTGCCTTGGCCTCCCAAAGTGCTGGGATTACAGGCGTGAGCCACCGCGCCCGGCCGAGAACATAACTCTTTTTTTTTTTTTTTTTTTTTTTTTTTTGAGACGGAGTCTCGCTCTGCCGCCCAGGCTGGAGTGCAGTGGCCGGATCTCAGCTCACTGCAAGCTCCGCCTCCCGGGTTCACGCCATTCTCCTGCCTCAGCCTCCCGAGTAGTTGGGACTACAGGCGCCCGCCACCGCGCCCGGCTAGTTTTTTGTATTTTTTAGTAGAGACGGGGTTTCACCGTGTTAGCCAGGATGGTCTCGATCTCCTGACCTCGTGATCCACCCGTCTCGGCCTCCCAAAGTGCTGGGATTACAGGCTTGAGCCACCGCGCCCGGCCCATAACTCTTTTTTATCAGTGAAAGGGGCCAGGGACATCTCCTTTATCGTGATATGGCACTGCTCCTAGCATCTAGGACACTGTGTGCTGGCATTCAGCAAGTAGGGGCCCTCATAGCCCCAGACAGCAAGATAATCACCCTAGTGACGCTAGGGTTAATCATGAGCAAAGGCAGGCTTCTGAGTTACAGTTCCTCTCTGAATCTCCCTGGGTCACTGACAGAGAACTCGGGCCTCAGCCAGTGCCTTAGGTGGTCTGTTCTCCCCAGCAGTTAGACCCTAAGCTGGACTTTTGTCACTATCTTTGTCTCAGCTAAGGACGTAGGTTGAAACTTGCAGTTCTGGTTTCCCTGGGTCCTCCATCCAGGGATCACACACTCTCCTCTAATGCAGAGCCCCAGTACTTTCGCTTCGAAGGTGTGTGGCTGACAGAAACTGGCATGGCCTTGCTGCGTAACCTGACCATGTCACCACTGCACAAGCGGCGCCAGCGGCGAGGACGGCTTGGCCTCCCAGGCGAGGCAGGATTGGAGGGTTCTGAGCCATCAGAGGCCCTTGGTCCTGATGACAAGAAGGATGGGGACCTGGACACCGATGAGTTGCTCAAGGGTGAAGGTTAGCTTGGGGAATCTTAGGGCGTGGCAGAATAGTGGGAGCATGCCTCTGGGAGTGGGATGTTGGGTGGGGGCTACATTGCCACTCACAGTTACCCTTAAGCACTGCTGGTCTTGTCTAAGTGGCTCTGAGGCAAGGTCCTCAGCTCTCTCCATGGCAGGATGACAAGGTTAAAAGGGCCTATAGTTCTGATCTGCCTCTATCTCTTCTGTCACCATATGCAGGTGGTGTGGAGCACATGGAGTGCGAAATTAAACTGGAGGGCCCTGTCAGCCCTGATGTGGAGCCTGGCAAAGAGGAGACCGAGGAAAGCAAAAAACGCAAGCGTAAACCCTATCGGCCTGGTGAGGTCCTGGGATGGGTGTGTGGGGTGGTGGGGTGGCTTGGTGCAGCTCAATAGGTCCCCCAGCGGCTTCTCATCCGCAGCTCTGCCTCCTCATAGGCATTGGTGGTTTCATGGTGCGACAGCGGAAATCCCACACACGCACGAAAAAGGGGCCAGCTGCACAGGCGGAGGTGTTGAGTGGGGATGGGCAGCCCGACGAGGGTGAGACGGGTGAGGGCACCAGTGGGGCCTGGGAGAAGGTGGGGCAATGCTAGAGAGACCCAGTGGGTGGACTCATTGAAAGGGCCAAGAGGGTGGTAGACCCAGCTGGTGTTGTGGGAGAGTGTAGGCAAAAAGTGTCACCCTGCAAGTTGGGAGCAGCATGCCCTCAACCCAAGTGTGACACTTCTGTTCTGTCCACAGTGATACCTGCTGACCTGCCTGCAGAGGGTACCGTGGAGCAGAGCTTAGCTGAAGGGGATGAGAAGAAGAAGCAACAGCGGCGAGGGCGCAAGAAGAGCAAACTGGAGGACATGTTCCCTGCTTACCTGCAGGTTGGTCTCAGGCTCCAAGCAGTGAGGGAGGTGTCTGTGCCCTGTAGGGCATGAAGAAACCTGTTTCTCCTTGACTGCCCCACAGGAAGCCTTCTTTGGGAAGGAGCTGCTGGACCTGAGCCGTAAGGCCCTTTTTGCAGTTGGGGTGGGCCGGCCAAGCTTTGGACTAGGAACCCCAAAAGCCAAGGGAGATGGAGGCTCAGAAAGGAAGGAACTCCCCACATCGCAGAAAGGTTAGTTATGTGGGAGTAAGTGGTCTGAGAGAATCCGACTTCCTTCTGGCTTAGGAGCTGGCAGCTTATTTGATGGGAAATGGACTGGCCTCCAGGAGTCAAGTGTGGGGTCAAGGGTCCTGGCCTGTAGGGCTGTGGGACTGGAGACCTGCTCTGGGCATCAGACGTAGGACATCTCTGATTGGAGTGGGGCCTCTTGCTCATAGGAGATGATGGTCCAGATATTGCAGATGAAGAATCCCGTGGCCTCGAGGGCAAAGCTGATACACCAGGTGAGGGCTGCCAGGGGGACTGTGTCCTGTCTTGGCCTTGCCTCTGTCCCTCTGCTATGCCCCTGAGCATTGTCAGGGGTTAGAGGCTAGAAACTGTCCCATGGGCCTCTGTGGTTCAGAGTGGCCATGACCCATACTGGCCTTGACCCATGGGTTTCTCCTGGCATTTACAGGACCTGAGGATGGGGGCGTGAAGGCATCTCCAGTGCCCAGTGACCCTGAGAAGCCAGGCACCCCGGGTGAAGGGATGCTTAGCTCTGACTTAGACAGGATTTCCACAGAAGGTGAGGCTGTGACCCACACCTGTTTGTGTATAAGGGTTTTCTGTGGGAGAAGGAGGAGGTCCTATCTGTGGGACTATGATCTGTACAGCTTCTCTGGTGGGGAGTACTGGGCACCTTCCTTGGCCATGATCATTTGTAGACCTGTTGTGTCACCTGAACTTCCCAGTCTTCCTCAGTAGTATCCTTCATTCCCCCACAGAACTGCCCAAGATGGAATCCAAGGACCTGCAGCAGCTCTTCAAGGATGTTCTGGGCTCTGAACGAGAGCAGCATCTGGGTTGCGGAACCCCTGGCCTAGAAGGCAGCCGTACGCCACTGCAGAGACCCTTTCTTCAAGGTGATACGGGTGGGAGTGGTCTGAAGACTGACATAACCAAGCTTGCCTCCAGGATGATCCAGTCGCTCTCTTTTCTCTGATCCTGTTCATCTTGTAGGTGGACTCCCTTTGGGCAATCTGCCCTCCAGCAGCCCAATGGACTCCTACCCAGGCCTCTGCCAGTCCCCGTTCCTGGATTCTAGGTTGGTGTCTCTGTGTAAACTTCGTGGGCAGTCCCCGTTGTCCTTTCCCTCCATCTGAGTTCATGCCTTGCCTCCTTCAGACTCCTGCACTTCCCCTGTTCCTCCCCATTCCCTTGTTAGTGGCCCTCCTCTTTTGGGGCAGGGCAGTGGCCTGAGGCTCTGGGCAGTTGGTCTGGGATGGGACTTGGCATCCCTGCGCCCTGTGACTCTCTGCCCCTGCGCCCCAGGGAGCGCGGGGGCTTCTTTAGCCCGGAACCCGGTGAGCCCGACAGCCCCTGGACAGGCTCAGGTGGCACCACGCCCTCCACCCCCACAACCCCCACCACGGAGGGCGAGGGCGACGGACTCTCCTATAACCAGCGGAGTCTTCAGCGCTGGGAGAAGGATGAGGAGTTGGGCCAGCTGTCCACCATCTCACCCGTGCTCTATGCCAACATTAATTTTCCTAATCTCAAGCAAGATTACCCAGGTACCTGTGGGACGAGGGCAAAGGAGACAGCCTGGCAACATGGCAGGTGGAAGGGTCGCCTGCCAAGTCTCCTCTGACTCACTCCCTCTGCCCTCCAGACTGGTCAAGCCGTTGCAAACAAATTATGAAGCTCTGGAGAAAGGTTCCAGCAGCTGACAAAGCCCCCTACCTGGTGAGACAGAAAGGAGCATGGGTTAGCATGAGAACTGAGAGGGAGGAAGGGATCTTTGGGTAATTTACCTCAGTTCTTTCCACTCCCCACTCCTAAAGCAGCTGGGCCCGAAGGGATCAGCTTCTGGGTAGGGAGTGTGAAAACACTGTACAGTATGGGGGCGGGGCATGAGACCAAGCACTAGGCCCTAAGGCTGTGTCCTGTATCTCTCAGCAAAAGGCCAAAGATAATCGGGCAGCTCACCGCATCAACAAGGTGCAGAAGGTGAGTGGGACTGGGCTGGGGTGTAGCAGTCCTCTAGTGGGTGGCCTCTCTTGAGGGTGGAGGGCTGTGGGGCCTGCCTGCAGCAGCCTGACTGCCCTGTGCCTGGTCTCCTCCTGTAGCAGGCTGAGAGCCAGATCAACAAGCAGACCAAGGTGGGCGACATAGCCCGTAAGACTGACCGACCAGCCCTACATCTCCGCATTCCCTCTCAGCCAGGGGCACTGGGCAGCCCGCCCCCGGCTGCTGCCCCCACCATTTTCATTGGCAGCCCCGCTACCCCCGCCGGCTTGTCTACCTCTGCGGACGGGTTCCTGAAGCCGCCGGCGGGCTCGGTGCCCGGCCCTGACTCGCCTGGTGAGCTCTTTCTCAAGCTCCCACCCCAGGTGCCCGCCCAAGTGCCTTCACAGGACCCCTTTGGACTGACCCCCGCCTATCCCCTGGAGCCCCGCTTCCCCACGGCACCACCCACCTATCCCCCCTATCCTAGTCCGACGGGGGCCCCTGCGCAGCCCCCGATGCTGGGCGCCTCATCTCGTCCTGGGACTGGCCAGCCAGGGGAATTCCACACTACCCCACCTGGCACCCCCCGACACCAGCCCTCCACACCTGACCCATTCCTCAAACCCCGCTGCCCCTCGCTGGATAACTTGGCTGTGCCTGAGAGCCCTGGGGTAGGGGGAGGCAAGGCTTCCGAGCCCCTGCTCTCGCCCCCACCTTTTGGGGAGTCCCGGAAGGCCCTAGAGGTGAAGAAGGAAGAGCTTGGGGCATCCTCTCCTAGCTATGGGCCCCCAAACCTGGGCTTTGTTGACTCACCCTCCTCAGGCCCCCACCTGGGTGGCCTGGAGTTAAAGACACCTGATGTCTTCAAAGCCCCCCTGACCCCTCGGGCATCTCAGGTAGAGCCCCAGAGCCCGGGCTTGGGCCTAAGGCCCCAGGAGCCACCCCCTGCCCAGGCTTTGGCCCCTTCTCCTCCAAGTCACCCGGACATGTTTCGCACTGGCTCCTACCCTGACCCCTATGCTCAGCCCCCATTGACTCCTCGGCCCCAGCCTCCGCCACCTGAGAGCTGCTGTGCTCTGCCCCCTCGCTCACTGCCTTCCGACCCTTTCTCCCGAGTGCCTGCCAGTCCTCAGTCCCAGTCCAGCTCCCAGTCTCCACTGACACCCCGTCCTCTGTCTGCTGAAGCTTTTTGCCCATCCCCCGTTACCCCTCGCTTCCAGTCCCCTGACCCTTATTCTCGCCCACCCTCACGCCCTCAGTCCCGTGACCCATTTGCCCCATTGCATAAGCCACCCCGACCCCAGCCCCCTGAAGTTGCCTTTAAGGCTGGGTCTCTAGCCCACACTTCGCTGGGGGCTGGGGGTTTCCCAGCAGCCCTGCCCTCGGGGCCGGCAGGTGAGCTCCATACCAAGGTCCCAAGTGGGCAGCCCCCCAATTTTGTCCGGTCCCCTGGGACGGGAGCATTTGTGGGCACCCCCTCTCCCATGCGTTTCACTTTCCCTCAGGCGGTAGGGGAGCCTTCCCTAAAGCCCCC
Source organism: Macaca mulatta (assembly GCF_049350105.2). NCBI lineage: Eukaryota > Metazoa > Chordata > Mammalia > Primates > Cercopithecidae > Macaca > Macaca mulatta. Next base: position 56,207,309 of record NC_133416.1, on the reverse strand, counting down.
TGTCCCTCAGCCTGGTCTCCCGCCACCCCATGGGATCAACAGCCATTTTGGGCCCGGCCCCACCTTGGGCAAGCCTCAAAGCACAAACTACGCAGTAGCCACAGGGAACTTCCACCCATCGGGCAGCCCCCTGGGGCCCAGCAGCGGGTCCACAGGGGAGAGCTATGGGCTGTCCCCGCTACGCCCCCCGTCAGTTCTGCCACCACCTGCACCCGACGGCTCCCTCCCCTACCTGTCCCATGGAGCCTCACAGCGATCAGGCATCACCTCTCCTGTCGAAAAGCGAGAAGACCCAGGGGCTGGAATGGGTAGCTCTTTGGCGACACCTGAACTCCCAGGTACCCAGGACCCAGGCATGTCCGGCCTTAGCCAAACAGAGCTGGAGAAGCAACGGCAAGTAAGTTGATACTGTGGAGCTAAGCCCCACATATCACTGCTGTCTCTGGGTCAGCCCCATGATTAGAGTAGAATGGGCTTATTTCTCTTCTGCTTTTTTTTTTTTTTTGCACAGCGCCAGCGACTACGAGAGCTGCTGATTCGGCAGCAGATCCAGCGCAACACGCTGCGGCAGGAGAAGGAAACAGCTGCAGCAGCTGCAGGAGCAGTGGGACCTCCAGGCAGCTGGGGTGCTGAGCCCAGCAGCCCTGCCTTTGAGCAGCTGAGTCGAGGCCAGACCGCCTTTGCTGGGACTCAGGTAGGTAGAGTGACAAGGGATAGTGGGGCCAGGATACTGAAGGTTGCCCCACCTTCATCTACCTTGTCTCTTCTAGGACAAGAGCAACCTTGTGGGGCTGCCCCCAGGCAAGCTGAGTGGCCCCATCCTGGGGCAAGGGTCCTTCCCTGGCGATGACCGACTCTCCCGGCCACCTCCACCAGCCACGCCTTCCTCTATGGATGTGAACAGCCGGTGAGGCTCCAGGAGGTTCCCTGGGGGTAAACCAAGGGGTATGAATTTTATCACTGTCGCACGCTCTTGTGATTTTCCTGTAGCACTAATCCTTTTCCAGTATCACTTTCTCTTCTTCCTCATTCCGTTTCTTCCTCACTGCATTAATTCTATCCTTCCTCACTGCCGTAAGCCCATGTTCTTGCTCCTTTTCATCTGATTTCATCTCACTGACTACTGTATATTCTTCCAGGCAACTGGTAGGAGGCTCCCAAGCTTTCTATCAGCGAGCACCCTATCCTGGGTCCCTGCCCTTACAGGGGCAACAGCAACAACTGTGGCAGCAGCAACAGGCAACAGCAGCAACCTCCATGCGATTTGCCATGTCAGCTCGCTTTCCATCAACTCCTGTACCTGAACTTGGCCGCCAAGCTCTAGGTTCCCCATTGGCGGGAATTCCCACCCGTCTGCCAGGCCCTGGTGAACCAGTGCCTGGTCCAGCTGGTCCTGCCCAGTTCATTGAGCTGCGGCACAATGTACAGAAAGGACTGGGACCTGGGGGCACTCCGTTTCCTGGTCAGGGCCCACCTCAGAGACCCCGTTTTTACCCTGTAAGTGAGGACCCCCACCGACTGGCTCCTGAAGGGCTTCGGGGCCTGGCGGTATCAGGTCTTCCCCCACAGAAACCCTCAGCCCCACCGGCCCCTGAATTGAACAACAGTCTACATCCGACATCCCACACCAAGGGTCCTACCCTGCCAACTGGCTTGGAGCTGGTCAGCCGACCTGCCTCGAGCACTGAGCTTGGCCGCCCCACTCCTCTGGCCCTGGAAGCTGGGAAGTTACCCTGTGAGGATCCCGAGCTGGATGATGATTTTGATGCCCACAAGGCCCTAGAGGATGATGAAGAGCTTGCTCACCTGGGTCTGGGTGTGGATGTGGCCAAGGGTGATGATGAACTGGGCACCTTAGAAAACCTGGAGACGAATGACCCCCACTTGGATGACCTGCTCAATGGAGATGAGTTTGACCTGCTGGCATATACTGATCCTGAGCTGGACACTGGGGACAAGAAGGACATCTTCAATGAGCACCTGAGGCTGGTAGAATCAGCTAATGAGAAGGCTGAACGGGAGGCCCTGCTGCGTGGGGTGGAGCCAGGACCCTTGGGCCCTGAGGAGCGCCCTCCTCCTGCTGCTGATGCCTCTGAGCCCCGCCTGGCATCTGTGCTCCCTGAGGTGAAGCCTAAGGTGGAGGAGGGTGGACGCCACCCTTCCCCTTGCCAGTTCACCATTGCTACCCCCAAGGTAGAGCCCGCACCTGCTGCCAATTCCCTTGGCCTGGGGCTAAAGCCAGGACAGAGCGTGATGGGCAGCCGGGATACCCGGATGGGCACAGGGCCATTTTCTAGCAGTGGGCACACAGCTGAGAAGGGCTCCTTTGGGGCCACAGGAGGACCACCAGCTCACCTGCTGACCCCCAGCCCACTGAGTGGCCCAGGAGGATCCTCCCTGCTAGAAAAGTTTGAGCTCGAGAGTGGGGCTTTGACCTTGCCTGGTGGACCTGTAGCATCTGGGGATGAGCTAGACAAGATGGAGAGCTCACTGGTAGCCAGCGAGTTACCCCTGCTCATTGAGGACCTGTTGGAGCATGAGAAGAAGGAGCTGCAGAAGAAGCAGCAACTTTCAGCACAGTTGCAGCCTGCCCAACAACAGCAGCAACAGCAGCAGCAGCAGCATTCCCTACTCTCTGCACCAGGCCCTGCCCAGGCCATGTCTTTGCCACATGAGGGTTCTTCTCCCAGTTTGGCTGGGTCCCAGCAGCAGCTTTCCCTGGGTCTTGGAGGTGCCCGACAGCCAGGCTTGCCCCAACCACTGATGCCTACCCAGCCACCAGCTCATGCCCTCCAACAGCGCCTGGCTCCATCCATGGCTATGGTGTCCAATCAAGGGCATATGCTAAGTGGGCAGCATGGAGGGCAGGCAGGCTTGGTACCCCAGCAGAGTTCACAGCCAGTGCTATCACAGAAGCCCATGGGCACCATGCCACCTTCCATGTGCATGAAGCCACAGCAACTGGCAATGCAGCAGCAGCTGGCAAACAGCTTCTTCCCAGATACAGGTAACCTCGGCTAGTAACATAGCCAAGTTACTCAGGGTGATCGTTGTTATCACTAAATGGGCACTGAGGCTGGAGACCTCAAATAATCCCTACTTAAGATGGGACACAAGGAACTTTGGCTAAATATCATACTAGTGGTAGAGGCAGAAACACTGTAGCTTTTAAGAAGAGAGAACAGTTCTGGCATATACTAGGCATATGGCAGATGTTTGAATAAATGGAATGAATGTATGAATGAAGCCTAAGTAGCAGAGCCTTTGTGGCTGTAGTGAAGTTGAAAGCTTAGGACTTGAAGAGTAGTGGTGCAAAAAAAAGCAGTTGAGGTCAGGCACGATGGCTCATGCCTGTAATCCCAGCACTTTGGGAGGCCGAGGCAGGTGGATCACTTAAGATCAGGAATTCAAGACCAGCCTGGCCAAGATGATGAAACTCTATCTCTACTAAAAATACAAAAATTAGCTGGGTGTGAGCCAGGCGTGGTGGTACATCCCTGTAATCCCAACTACTTGGGAGGCTGAGGCAGGAGAATTGCTTGACCCCAGGAGGCAGAGGTTTTGGTGAGCCAAGATCGCCTCATTGCACTCCAGCTTGGGCAACAAGAACGAAACTCCATCTCAAAAATAAATAAATAAATAAAAATTAGCTGGGTGTGGTGGTGCATGCCTGTAGTTCCAGCTTCTTGAGAGGCTAAGACAGGAGGACTGCTTGAACCCAGGAGGTGGAGGTTGCAGTTAGCTGAGATCACGCCATTGCACCCCAGCCTGGGCAACAGAGCGAGACTCTGTCTTTTAAAAAAAAAAAATTGGGATAGGTGAAAAAGTTCATTGAGGCTGTAATGGCGGGAAAACCTATGGGGTGTTTCAAGAACAGTGAGTGAATTAGTTAGGCTGGAGTAAACTGTTTAGTGTGAAGTAAGTGACATAATTTTGGTGAGGTAATATGGGGGCCAGATTGAAAAAGACCTCAAATTATAATACCATTTATTGAGTAATTACTATTTGCCAAGCAGTTTACTGAGCACTTCACACTTTTTGTCCAATTTAATCATTACAGCAGACTCATTAATTAGATATTGTTATTATCTTTGATTACAGAAGAGGAAACAGAAGTGGAGGTTAAGTAACTTGTCCAAGATTACACAGCAGCTAGCAGAGCTAGATCTGAAGTCTGTTCGGTACTCCTCTTAACTATTTACTGCCTCAGAATTCCAGGAGAGGGAGTCTGGTTAGTCCTTAAGAAAGTGGGAACTCTGGCCAGGTGCTGTGGCTCACACCTTTAATCCCAGCACTTTGGGAGGCTGAGGTGGGTGGATCACCTGAGGTCAGGAGTTCCAGACCAGCCTGGCCAACATGGTGAAACATCGTTTCTACTAAAAATACAAAACTTAGCTGGGCTTGGTGGTGGGTGCCTATAATCACAGTTACTCGGGAGGCTGAGGCAGGAGAATCGCTTGAACCCAGGAGGTAGAGGTTGCAGTGAGCTGAAACTGCACCATTGCACTCCAGCCTGGGTGACAAGAGCAAGGCTCTATCTTTAAAAAAAAAGGAAGGAGAAAAAGTGGGCGCTCAGTTAAGTTTTCTGAGCAGTGGAGAAATATACAAAGTGTGGGATTTTAGGAAGATTTAACTTTTTGGTAGTTGGTTGTTTCTTCTTTTTTGCCCAGCATTCTAGACAGGCAGGAGAGTGGACTACAGGTGATGCATGTGGTACCCAAAACAGCTCTGGAATCTAGGGCTTTGCAACAGTGCCAGCATCTTGGGTTCTTGGGCTGTGCTAGTTGCACTAAGAACATTGCATTTGAAGAATGCTTTCCAAGTTATAAAGTGTACTTATATTCTTGTCACGTTTGATCCTCCTAACACCTCTGAGGTAGACGGAGTAGGGATCATCATCTGTATCAAATAAAAGGGTAAACTGAGGTGAAATAATGCAGGTTGACTCAACAAATATTTACGGAGCCACTTTTTCTAGCACGGTGCAAGTTAAAACAGGACCACATGTCCTGTGAATAATAGAGCTGATTCTCCCAGGTAGACTGGCTCCTAATTCAGTGGTCTTTCCGCCTTGCCATGCCATTGTTCTGCCTGGTGTGGTTGAGGTCAGGATGTTGAAAGGAATTGCAGATATTCAGTGAAGCATTGGCCCCATAGCCCAGCTCATTTGGTTCTCCCCTTTCCAGACCTGGACAAATTTGCTGCAGAAGATATCATTGATCCTATTGCAAAGGCCAAGATGGTGGCTTTGAAAGGCATCAAGAAAGTGATGGCTCAGGGCAGCATTGGGGTGGCACCTGGTATGAACAGGTAAGACTCAGGGCCGGAATGGGTTTGGCCTTTTTCTTTCCCAGTCACACCCCTTCTTGGCCCCCCTCCCTACTTGTCCCACGTCTCTTTGCCTTACAACTTTCTTATTGCCAACACTTATCCTCTGTGCTTTGGTGGACTCCAGACAGCAGGTGTCTCTGCTAGCCCAGAGGCTCTCGGGGGGACCCGGCAGTGATCTGCAGAACCATGTGGCACCTGGGAGTGGCCAGGTAAGTGGTCAGGTGGGAGTAGGAACCTGTGTCTTATGCCATTGGGGCATCCTTCTTAGGGCCTAGCAGGGAACAATGACCCTTTAGCAGTCTCTCTCATTGCAGGAGCGGAGTGCTGGTGATCCCTCCCAACCTCGTCCCAACCCGCCCACTTTTGCTCAGGGAGTGATCAGTGAGTATGGGGCATGGGAGGAAGGTGCAGGGAAGTGGTTTGGGACATATGGAGGAAAAGGGATTGGGATTACCATTTTGCAGGTCTTGACACCCAGCTTCTTTTCCCAGATGAAGCTGACCAGCGGCAGTATGAGGAGTGGCTGTTCCATACCCAGCAGCTCCTACAGATGCAGCTGAAGGTGCTAGAGGAGCAGATTGGTGTACACCGCAAGTCCCGGAAGGCTCTGTGTGCCAAGCAGCGCACTGCCAAAAAAGCTGGCCGTGAGTTCCCAGAAGCTGATGCTGAGAAGCTCAAGCTGGTTACAGAGCAGCAGAGCAAGATCCAGAAACAGCTGGATCAGGTGGGGGAAAGCAAACTTCAGCCTAGCACCTAGAAGGCAGGGAAGAGGGATGGCATGGGGGGAGCCTGCCCCAGCCTGACCTCTCCGACCTCCCGCGTTAGGTCCGGAAACAGCAGAAGGAGCACACTAATCTCATGGCGGAATATCGGAACAAGCAGCAGCAGCAACAACAGCAGCAGCAGCAGCAGCAACAGCAACAACACTCAGCTGTGCTGGCTCTTAGCCCTTCCCAGAGTCCCCGGCTGCTCACCAAGCTCCCTGGTCAGCTGCTCCCTGGCCATGGGTTGCAGCCACCACAGGGGCCTCCGGGTGGGCAAGCTGGAGGTCTTCGCTTGCCCCCTGGGGGTATGGCACTACCTGGACAGCCTGGTGGCCCCTTCCTTAACACAGCTCTGGCCCAACAGCAACAACAGCAACATTCTGGTGGGGCTGGATCCCTGGCTGGCCCCTCAGGGGGCTTCTTTCCTGGCAACCTTGCTCTTCGAAGCCTCGGACCTGATTCAAGACTTTTACAGGAAAGGCAGCTGCAGCTGCAGCAGCAACGCATGCAGCTGGCCCAGAAATTGCAGCAGCAGCAGCAGCAACAGCAGCAGCACCTTCTAGGACAGGTAGCAATCCAGCAGCAACAGCAGCAGGGTCCTGGAGTACAGACAAACCAAGCTCTGGGTCCTAAGCCCCAGGGACTTCTGCCTCCTAGCAGCCACCAAGGCCTCCTGGTCCAGCAGCTGTCCCCTCAACCACCCCAGGGGCCCCAGGGCATGCTGGGCCCTGCCCAGGTGGCTGTGTTGCAGCAGCAGCACCCTGGAGCTTTGGGCCCCCAGGGCCCTCACAGACAGGTGCTTATGACCCAGTCCCGGGTGCTCAGTTCCCCCCAGCTGGCACAGCAGGGTCAGGGCCTTATGGGACACAGGCTGGTCACAGCCCAGCAGCAGCAGCAGCAACAACAGCACCAACAGCAAGGGTCCATGGCAGGGCTGTCCCATCTTCAGCAGAGTCTGATGTCACACAGTGGGCAGCCTAAACTGAGCACTCAGCCCATGGGCTCTTTACAGCAGCTTCAGCAGCAGCAGCAGCAGCAGCAGCAGCTGCAACAGCAACAGCAACTGCAGCAGCAGCAGCAGCAGCAGCTACAACAGCAACAGCAACTTCAGCAGCAGCAGCTTCAACAGCAACAGCAGCAACAGCTTCAACAACAGCAACAGCAGCTTCAACAACAGCAGCAGCAGCTTCAACAACAGCAGCAGCAACAGCAGCAGCAGCTTCAACAACAGCAGCAGCAACAGCAGCAGCAGCTTCAACAGCAACAACAGCAGCTACAACAGCAACAGCAGCAGCAGCTTCAACAGCAGCAACAGCAGCTACAACAGCAACAGCAACAGCTGCAACAGCAACAACAGCAGCAGCAGCAGCAGATGGGCCTTTTAAACCAGAGTCGAACTTTACTGTCTCCTCAGCAACAACAGCAGCAGCAGGTGGCACTTGGCCCTGGCATGCCAGCAAAGCCTCTTCAACACTTTTCTAGCCCTGGAGCCCTGGGCCCAACCCTCCTCCTGACGGGCAAGGAACAAAACACCGTAGACCCGGCTGTTTCTTCAGAGGTCACTGAGGGGCCCTCTACACATCAGGGAGGGTCGTTAGCAATAGGAACTACCCCTGAGTCAATGGCCACTGAACCAGGAGAGGTAAAGCCCTCACTCTCTGGGGACTCACAACTTCTGCTTATCCAACCCCAGCCCCAGCCTCAGTCTAGCTCTCTGCAGCTGCAGCCACCTCTGAGGCTTCCAGGACAACAGCAGCAGCAAGTTAGCCTGCTCCACACAGCAGGTGGAGGAAGCCATGGGCAGCTAGGCAGTGGATCATCTTCTGAGGCTTCATCTATGCCCCACCTGCTTGCTCAGCCCTCTGTTTCTTTAGGGGAGCAGCCTGGGCCCATGACCCAGAACCTTCTGGGCCCCCAACAGCCCATGCTAGAGCGGCCCATGCAAAATAATACAGGGCCACAACCTCCCAAACCAGGACCTGTCCTCCAGTCTGGGCAGGGTCTGCCTGGGGTTGGAATCATGCCTACGGTGGGTCAGCTTCGAGCACAGCTCCAAGGAGTCCTGGCCAAAAACCCACAGCTGCGACACTTAAGTCCTCAGCAGCAGCAGCAGCTACAGGCACTCCTCATGCAGCGGCAGCTGCAGCAGAGTCAGGCAGTACGCCAGACCCCACCCTACCAGGAGCCTGGAACCCAGACCTCTCCCCTCCAGGGCCTCCTGGGCTGCCAGCCTCAACTTGGGGGCTTCCCTGGATCACAGACAGGCCCCCTCCAGGAGCTAGGGGCAGGGCCTCGACCTCAGGGCCCACCCCGGCTCCCTGCCCCACCAGGAGCCTTATCTACAGGACCAGTCCTTGGCCCTGTCCATCCCACACCTCCACCATCCAGCCCTCAAGAGCCAAAGAGACCTTCACAATTACCTTCCCCCAGCTCCCAGCTTCCCACTGAGGCCCAGCTCCCTCCTGCCCATCCAGGGACCCCCAAGCCCCAGGGGCCAACCTTGGAGCTGCCTCCTGGGAGGGTCTCACCTGCTGCTGCCCAGCTTGCAGATACCTTGTTTGGCAAGGGTATGGGACCTTGGGATCCCCCAGACAACCTAGCAGAAACCCAGAAGCCAGAGCAGAGCAGCCTGGTACCTGGGCATCTGGACCAGGTGAATGGACAGGTGGTGCCTGAGGCACCCCAACTCAGCATCAAGCAGGAACCTCGGGAAGAGCCATGTGCCCTGGGAGCCCAGTCAGTGAAGAGGGAGGCCAATGGGGAGCCAATAGGGGCACCAGGAACCAGCAACCACCTCCTGCTGGCAGGCCCTCGCTCAGAAGCTGGGCATCTGCTCTTGCAGAAGCTACTCCGGGCAAAGAATGTGCAACTCAGCACTGGGCGGGGGTCCGAGGGGCTGCGAGCTGAGATCAACGGGCACATTGACAGCAAGCTGGCTGGGCTGGAGCAGAAACTACAGGGTACCCCCAGCAATAAGGAGGTGAGTACTCTGGCTAGAGTAGAGCAGGTAGAGTGGGGCCTAGAGCCAGCGGGGGGCAGAATGAGTGAACCTGGGTCAGACAGAAGAAATGAGGGCTCTGAGGAGGAGGGTAGCAGCCTTCACTGGGCTTATTTGGCTTAGGATGCAGCAGCAAGGAAGCCTTTGACACCGAAGCCCAAGCGGGTACAGAAGGCAAGCGACAGGTTGGTGAGCTCCCGAAAGAAGCTGCGGAAGGAGGACGGGGTCAGGGCCAGCGAGGCCTTGCTGAAACAGCTGAAACAGGTGACCCCCAGGAGCCAGTCCCCTGGTCCCATCCCAGGATAGGGGGCACCCTGTCCCCCAGCTGTGCAAGACAGCAACGCAAACGCTCCAGGTTTTCAACTTTGTCATCTTGCCCCTTGTAGGAGCTGTCCCTGCTGCCTCTAACGGAGCCTGCTATCACCGCCAATTTTAGCCTCTTCGCCCCCTTTGGCAGTGGCTGCCCAGTCAATGGGCAGAGCCAGCTGAGGGGGGCCTTCGGAAGTGGAGCACTGCCCACTGGCCCTGACTACTATTCCCAGCTGCTTACCAAGGTCAGAAAAATGGCAATATTTTTTGGGAATAGTGAAGTTCTTGGGAAGGTGAGGGTGGGAATGGAAAACTTGAGGGAATTGCTGACGTAGAGTGGGGCCAGGAGATTATACCAGTCTCCCTATGCCATCTTGCACACAACACCCCACCCCCCACCCCCCAGAATAACCTGAGTAACCCGCCGACACCACCCTCGTCGCTGCCCCCCACCCCACCCCCATCGGTGCAGCAGAAGATGGTGAATGGTGTCACTCCATCTGAAGAGCTGGGGGAGCACCCCAAGGATGCTGCCTCTGCCCGGGATACCGAAGGGGCACTGAGGGGTAAGTCAAGAGCAGATGCCACCCCTGGTGGGGTTTGGTAGCTGGAGTCCAAGCCAGTTAGTGTGCTGTACAGTTTAGAAATGAGTGGGTTGCCTGCTGTCCTGCGTGTTTACATAACAGGGCACTTGAGGTAGGAAGGGCCCCTTCAGGACTGATTTCTTGGGGACCAGAATGGACATTTGGAGTCTAGAGCAAACGCAATAGGGGAGCTGGGTGGCAGGGAGCATCTTTATGAAGCTTTTTATAGAAGGAACAGTCCAGCTTTAGTGAGTGTGGAGCTAGACTGATCTGGATTTGAATTCTGGTTCCTGCATTCATTCAACTGTGTTACTGTATCTACGTAACTTGATTGACTTGTGTGAGCCTCAGTTTCCTCACTGTAAAATGGTTATTGTAGTACTCACCTAATGGAGTTGTTAAATGACTAAACAAACTCCAAAGAGTGTATCTAAAGCCAACTGCCACCAGGCATGGTAGCTTATGCCTGTAATCCCAACACTTTTGGAGGCCAAGATGGGAGGATTGCTTGAGGCCAGGAGTTCAAAACCAGCTTGGGCAATATAACAGGACCCCATGTCTATGAAAAAAATAAATAAATAAATAAAGCCAGTGCCTGGCATGCAGGACAGACTCAGTAAATATAGCTTGTCTGCCCCAAACTGGTAGGTGGGAGGACAGTTAATCGTGATAGCTGAGATCTCATGCTAATTAGGCCTAAAATATTGGGAGAAGGTACCATCAGCCCTGGCCACCCTCACCTGACTTTTCTTCTCCCCACCCACCCCTCAGATACTTCAGAGGTGAAGAGTCTAGACCTGCTGGCCGCCTTGCCTACACCCCCTCACAATCAGACTGAGGATGTCAGGTAGGAGTGGGGCTGGAAATGGGGATGAGGAACAAGGGTGGGGGACAGGTTGCCTCATATTTCCTTTGGCCAATGGCAGATTTCAAGTAAGACATCTATTCATCTCTAGATTTAGGAGGAGGAGTCTGCAGGGCTGTAGCAACAAATGTCTACTTTTGGTCCCTAGGATGGAGAGTGATGAGGATAGCGATTCTCCTGACAGCATTGTGCCAGCTTCATCCCCTGAGAGCATCTTGGGGGAGGAGGCCCCTCGTTTCCCTCATCTGGGCTCAGGCCGGTGGGAGCAAGAGGACCGGGCCCTCTCCCCTGTCATCCCCCTCATTCCTCGGGCCAGCATCCCAGGTATGTGCTACTCTGGATGTGGGCCAGGCCCAGTTCACCTGGGTTGTCCGAAGCTGGGGGAGAGGCGGCCAGGGGTTACACAAATCCCTCTTTCTCATTCAGTCTTCCCAGATACCAAACCTTATGGGGCCCTTGACCTGGAGGTCCCTGGAAAGCTGCCTGCTACAACTTGGGAAAAGGGCAAAGGAAGTGAGGTGTCAGTCATGCTCACAGTCTCTGCTGCTGCAGCCAAGGTGTGTCCTAGGGGTACCTCGAGGCTGAGGGGAACCTGATCAGAGGGCAGTCCCTAGAATTTGTCTGGATAAGAAAAATTGTAGTTGTTTAAAAACATGTATTGAGTACCTATTGTATGTGAAAGCCTGGGCTAGAGTCTGTGGAATTTGGATAAATGAAGCATGATTCCTGCCCTCACAGGGCTCATAGTCCCATGGTAAAGACAGACAAGTCAACAACTAAGGAGCGCCTCTGTGTGTAATGCCACAGGTACTACATGATAGCGTTGCCCCAGTCATGTTTGGTGGGACTCTGTCAGCTGTTTTGAAAATATTAACGGACTTTTGTGGTCAAAGAAAGTTGGAAAACACAGTTAAAATGACAGTATGGGTTTCTTTACTACAAGTAAAGTCCTCAGGTCCTTTTAATTTGCTGACGTGTATCATGAGCCTCCAAGTCATGGATAGAGCATGCATCACTTCCTAAACGTAGTTGACGTAGTCCCCTTTTCGTGGAGCTCCCGTCATTGCCCACAGCAGCTTGGGAAAGGCTGCTGTGAGGGAAGTGTGTGAAAAGAGCTGGGTGACACAGGATAGAACTCCTACCCTGGGGAGTGGGTTCTAGGTGTCCTTGTCCCCACCCAGCTGATAGTAGAACTCACCTCAAACACTTGGCTGACATGTTTCTCCCATCCCTTCCCCGGCCCTTGCAGAACCTGAATGGTGTGATGGTGGCAGTGGCAGAGCTGCTAAGCATGAAGATCCCCAACTCCTATGAGGTGCTGTTCCCAGAGGGCCCCGCCCGGGCAGGCACTGAGCCTAAGAAGGGGGAAGCTGAGGGTCCTGGTGAGTGTGGCAGGGAAGCCTTTTGGGACTTGAGGGGAGTGATTCTGTTGGGACGCTCTGATCCACTCCTTTCTGCAGGTGGGAAGGAAAAGGGTCTGGGAGGCAAGAGCCAAGACACTGGCCCTGATTGGCTGAAGCAGTTTGATGCAGTGTTGCCTGGCTATACCCTCAAGAGCCAACTAGACATCTTGAGCCTCCTGAAACAGGTAGGTCTAGGGGAGAAAAAGGGGTGTGTATTAGAAAAAAGGGGCTGCTGGCTAGGCATGGTGGCTCATGTCTGTAATCCCAGTGCTTTGGGAGGCAAGGAGTGAATCACTTTAGGCCAGGAGTTTGAGACCAGCCTGGCCAACATGGCAAAACCCCATCTCTACTAAAAACAAAAACAAAAAAGTAGCCAGGCATGATGGTGCATGCCTGTAATTCCAGCTACTCGAAAGGCTAAGGCATGAGAATCCCTTGAACCCAGGAGGCGGAGGTTGCAGTGAGCCAAGATTGTGCCTCTGGATCCAGCCTGGGCAACAGAGCAAGACTCTGTCTCAAAAAAAAAAAAAAAGAAAGAAAGAAAAGAAAAGAAAAAAGGGGCTGCCTAGGGCAAAGAATGTGGAGGCCTTTTGGGAGGGTGGGATATGGGTGAGGGGAAGGAGGGAGCTAGTTAGATGAGGAGCTGGCACTAATGATACAGGGCACCCTCCTACAGGAGAGCCCCGCCCCAGAGCCACCCACCCAGCACAGCTATACCTACAATGTCTCCAATCTGGATGTGCGACAGCTCTCGGCCCCACCTCCTGAAGAACCCTCCCCGCCCCCTTCCCCCTTGGCACCTTCTCCTGCCAGTCCCGCTACTGAACCCTTGGTTGAACTTCCCGCCGAACCCTTGGCTGAGCCACCTGTCCCCTCACCTCTGCCACTGGCCTCATCCCCTGAATCAGCCCGACCCAAGCCCCGTGCCCGGCCCCCTGAAGAAGGTGAAGATTCGCGTCCTCCTCGCCTCAAGAAATGGAAAGGAGTGCGCTGGAAGCGGCTGCGGCTGCTGCTGACCATCCAGAAGGGCAGCGGGCGGCAGGAGGATGAGCGGGAAGTGGCAGAGTTTATGGAGCAGCTTGGCACAGCCTTGCGACCTGACAAGGTACCTCGAGACATGCGTCGTTGCTGTTTCTGTCATGAGGAGGGTGATGGGGCCACTGATGGGCCGGCCCGCCTGCTGAACCTGGACCTGGACCTGTGGGTGCACCTCAACTGTGCCCTTTGGTCCACGGAGGTGTATGAGACCCAGGGCGGGGCACTAATGAACGTGGAGGTTGCCCTGCACCGAGGACTGCTAACCAAGTGCTCCCTGTGCCAGCGAACTGGTGCCACCAGCAGCTGCAATCGCATGCGTTGCCCCAATGTCTACCATTTTGCTTGTGCCATCCGTGCCAAGTGCATGTTCTTCAAGGACAAGACCATGCTGTGTCCAATGCATAAGATCAAGGGGCCCTGTGAGCAAGAGCTGAGCTCTTTTGCTGTCTTCCGGCGGGTCTACATTGAGCGGGACGAGGTGAAGCAAATCGCCAGCATCATTCAGCGGGGAGAACGGCTGCACATGTTCCGTGTGGGGGGCCTTGTGTTCCACGCCATCGGACAGCTGCTGCCTCACCAGATGGCTGACTTTCATAGTGCCACTGCCCTCTATCCCGTGGGCTACGAGGCCACACGCATCTATTGGAGCCTCCGCACCAACAATCGTCGCTGTTGCTATCGCTGTTCTATTGGTGAGAACAACGGGCGGCCGGAGTTTGTAATCAAAGTCATCGAGCAGGGCCTGGAGGACCTGGTCTTCACTGACGCTTCTCCCCAGGGTGAGCGGTGGGCCCTTGAAATGGATAATATGGTATGGGGAAAGTTTCTCCCAGGGTCACTGTTACAGTGTCTGTAAGAGGACCTGTAGCCTCCATGTGAGTGATCCTCCTTCCCCCACCTCAGGCAGGCAGGGGGTCTCTTGAAAATTCCCAGTGAAAGTGTTTGAGCCTCTCTGTCACCCTAAATTCCCTTATAGTTGAAAATATTTTGCTTGTCTAATCTCACATATTCTAGTTCCTTTTGCTATCCTCAGTGGAACGAAAGGAAACAGTTCTGAGACTATTGTCTGCTTCACCTAACCTAATCCTAACCGAGTTCCTTGTGGTTGTTTTTCCCTGGATGAAATCAGAATTACTTTGATTTGGGCCGGGCGCGGTGGCTCAAGCCTGTAATCCCAGCACTTTGGGAGGCCGAGACGGGCGGATCACGAGGTCAGGAGATCGAGACCATCCTGGCTAACCCGGTGAAACCCCGTCTCTACAAAAAATACAAAAAACTAGCCGGGCGAGGTGGCGGGCGCCTGTAGTCCCAGCTACTCGGGAGGCTGAGGCAGAAGAATGGCGTAAACCCGGGAGGCGGAGCTTGCAGTGAGCTGAGATCCGGCCACTGCACTCCAGCCCGGGCGACAGAGCAAGACTCCGTCTCAAAAAAAAAAAAAAAAAAAAAAAAAAAGAATTACTTTGATTTTAGTTTTAGTGTTAATGATAAAATAACAGTAAGAGCAGGTACCTTTTTTTGAGTGTGTACTGTGAGCCACAAACTAAGCTAAGTGATTTGTGTAGTTTATTTTGTTCATACAACCCTATGAGGTAAGTATTGTACTACGATTATGCCCAGTTTACACATAAAGAAACTGAGTCTTAGATTTAAGTACAGTTATGCATTGCTAAATGACAGGGATACATTCTGAGAAATGCATTGTTGGGTGATTTTGTCATTGTGTGAACTTCATAGAGTGTACTTACACAAACCTATATGGTGCAGCATACTACACACCTAGGCTCTGTGGTATACCCCATTGCTCCTAGGCTACAAATCTGTACAGCATGTAACTAGTGAATACTGTAGGCAGTTGTAACATATGGTAAGTATGTGCATCTAAACATAGAAAAGATACAGTAAAAATACAGTATTATAATCTTACTAGACCACTGTTGTATATATGATTCCTCATTGAATGAAATGTTGTTAAGCTGCACATGACTGTTTTGGCTCAGGGTCCCATGGCCAGTACTAGAACCTGAACGCAAGTCTTTCCAACTCCAAAGCATGCCTGTTCTTTCACTAGGGACCTTCCATGGCCTATGCTGGGTCTGCTGGGCCCTGGGTTTCTGTCTCAAGGCTCTGTGATGACCCCCTGGGGTTGGAAGCCTCCTGCTTCTTAACAGACAGTGAGACTAGGAGGCCAAGAGAGGATCCGGAAGACCAACACACCTTCATGATAGGGAGGCTTGAAGGCCACAGAAAACAACTGCGGTTCTGGATTGGGGTTAGGGACTGGAGGTCAGTTAGCAGAAGTTGCCTCTAAGGGCTGCTCTCTTCCCTGCTTCTTAGCCGTGTGGAATCGCATCATTGAGCCTGTGGCTGCCATGAGAAAAGAGGCTGACATGCTGCGACTCTTCCCTGAGTATCTGAAGGGCGAGGAGCTCTTTGGGCTGACGGTGCACGCTGTGCTTCGCATAGCTGAATCAGTAAGGAAGGGGCTGGGAGCTGGGGGGCTTGGCGGGCACTGAGAACTTTGGCCACCCCAAAAAAACTCAGGCTAAGGTGAGTATGAACTGTGCCCACAGCTGCCCGGGGTGGAGAACTGTCAAAACTATTTATTCCGCTATGGGCGCCACCCCCTTATGGAGCTGCCACTCATGATCAACCCCACTGGCTGTGCCCGATCAGAGCCTAAAATCCTCACACACTACAAACGGTGAGCTTGTGATGCTGGAGCCAAGGGAGGGTGTGGGTGTTGATAGGGATCCTCTGGTCCCATCATGAGGATTTAGGATACAGATCAGAGTTCTCGTGGAGAAACTGGGGAATCACTCTTAGACCTCCTAATTAGAGGGCACACAGATATTGGTAGGTTATCCTTTTCCTCTTCTCCCAACCTGCTCAGATGCACTTGGGATATAGGACAGAATTATCTCGGGCACCCTGGGGAGGTAATGGGTAAACTGGTGAAATTTTATGAAATATATAAGGGACCTGGTCACCTTTTTCCTCTCCTGTTTTACTTCCAGCGGGAGGGCCTGTGATTCTCCCAAACCTCAGATACCCCATGAGTGCTAGGGTCACCTTCCCTTCCCTGTGAGTGTTGGTGTAAAAAACAAATAGTTAGAGATATAATAGAAAAATAATAAAACCTTACATTTGTATAGCACTTTATACTTTTTTTTTCAAAGCGTTTTCACATCCATTATCTCATTTGATCCTCACAACAACCTTATGAGGTAGGTAGGGCAGGTGGTATGACCCCCATTTTACAGCTGAGAAAACTGAGACCCAGAAAGATTAAATGACTAGGCAAAGATCACACAGCTGGGACCAGATCCTTACCTCTGTGGGTCCTTGTTCTTTCTGTGTACCAGGGACCTTAGTCCTTGGGTAGAGGGAGGCAGAATCTATGGTAGCAGGGCTTTCTTGAAGGTCTTTGGTGGCTCCTAGGCTGTCGTAGAGTGTCAGAGACTCTCTATCCCTAGCCAACCTTGTCCTTGATGCCCTGCAATGGTGGTTTTCAAACTGTGAGTGCATGTGTTCCAAAAAGTCCTCAATCACATAAACTGATGGGTTGAACTTGGCCTTCCCATGCATATCTCTTCCTTCCCCAAATTGGATTAAACCAGAAGCGCTCCATTGTCATCTAGTTTATGTATTGGAGTTCCAGTCAACATTTTGTTAAAGAAAAAAGCAAAGATTTCTGCTAAATAAAAAAGAACCAGAAACATTTGAAAACCACTGCTTTGGGATGGCAAGAATTTGGCTGGTACCCTAGGGTGGTAAAAGGTATCCTGCCAGGCAGCCGTCATTCCCCTGCACTGAGCCATCTGCACAGAGCCCAATGTTATGTCAGAGAAGGGGACAATCTGAAGAAAGGATACCACCTTTAGGCTGTGAGTTCACAGCCAGTTTTAATTCAAATCTAGCCCAGCGTGGTAGGCACAGTCCCCATTTTCAGGGCTTCCGGTATGTGCAGGAGGTAGGATTCAGACATTCAGGCAAACCATCAGCTTAAATTCTAGGCCTAGGCTACTTGCAGAAAACTTCCCAGAGGAGCATGGCCTTGAGAATGGTTTGGCAGGAGAGTGGTAGGAAGTGGGAGATGGGAGAGCAGGCTCAGTGTAGGGGAATTGGTGCCCCCCATCTCCCTCCACACTTCACCCCTCACCCTGGGCTCTCTGTACCACCCAGGGTGTCAGAAGGGTCCCTATAGCTAGTTGCTTCCTCACCAGAGCTGAGACCCAGTTGCCTCTACTCCTTTCCCAAGGCTGCACTTCCAGTGCTTGCCAGCAGCACACGCCCCTAACTGATGTGTTGCACATCCCAGGAGGTGGTGGAGGAGGTGGGTGGTGTGTACTTGGTCTGAGGGCGAGCTGTCTTGTCATGGATTGTATCACCTCCCAGGCCCCATACCCTGAACAGCACCAGCATGTCTAAGGCATATCAGAGCACCTTCACAGGCGAGACCAACACCCCGTACAGCAAGCAGTTTGTGCACTCCAAGTCATCTCAGTACCGGCGGCTGCGCACCGAATGGAAGAACAACGTGTACCTGGCTCGCTCCCGCATCCAGGGCCTGGGGCTCTATGCAGCTAAGGACCTAGAAAAGCACACAATGGTTATCGAGTACATTGGCACCATCATTCGGAACGAGGTGGCCAACCGGCGGGAGAAAATCTACGAAGAGCAGGTATAAGCTGACAGAGGGGCCATTGTGGTGCATAGTCCTCACTCAACCAAGGAGCAAGGGTCAGGATTGGTCATAGGAGGGCAGGAGGAAAGCTGTGGTGGGGAAGGGAAAGGCAGGAGAAATGAAGAACATGAGCCCACTGCCTGAGTCTCCTACGTGATCCCACTCTCTGATACTCTTGTCCCTTCTTCTGCAACCTCTGCCTTTCTAGAATCGAGGCATCTACATGTTCCGAATAAACAATGAACATGTGATTGATGCTACGTTGACCGGCGGCCCTGCCAGGTGAGAGATGACGAGGAAGGAGGGAAATTAATGGTCCCTGAGTAGCACTCTGGGGGATAGACAACAAGGAATCAAAATTTTCCCAAGTTAGTTGCCTGACATCCCTGACTCTGTCCTTCTACCCAGGTACATTAACCATTCCTGTGCCCCTAACTGTGTGGCCGAAGTCGTGACATTTGACAAAGAGGACAAAATCATCATCATCTCCAGCCGGCGAATCCCCAAAGGAGAGGAGGTGAGAGGAAGTATCCTGAGTGAGTGACAAAGCAGCTACTACTCCTTTCACCCCTTCTCTGCCATTCCCTAAATGTGGGTTCCTAGGCTGCACACCTCAGATCGTATCTTCTCTGCCCTCTCTTCTTCCTGTGGGGGCTAGCATTGATTCTGCCCTCTTCTCTTTTCAGCTAACCTATGACTATCAGTTTGATTTTGAGGACGATCAGCACAAGATCCCCTGCCACTGTGGAGCCTGGAATTGTCGGAAATGGATGAACTAAGAAGCTTTGAGGCTACCAGGCAGGGGAGTCCCCCTACCCACAACCTCTTCCCTGAAAGGGTTGAGGGGGAAGAGAGGTAGCAGCCAGAGCCAGGACCCAGGGCTGGGGCTGCCGGCTGACCGGAGCCCCTGGAGCAGGAGGCTGGGGCAGAGGGCCCTAGGCCAAGCCCACCCTGGGCACCAGGGACAACCCTCTTCCCCACCACCGGCCCTCAGGCTGGCATCTCTGCCCCCAGCTCCAGGAGGGGCCAGACAGAAGCAGCCATTGGGCATCTCAGGTTTGAGGGGGATATGGGCCGGGAACTACCCAGAAGCATCTGGGAGGCAGCAGGGTGGGGGAAGAGGATGTGTGGCCGGGCCTCACAGCCCTGCTGCTCCCACTGACCTCTCCGGCCCAACTCAAGGCTGCAAAGAGACTTGACTAAGCTTGACAATCCCAAAGGCCGGGTCCCACACCTGGCCCTGCCTGCCGGGTCCTGCCCCCACCCTCACCCCCATCCCCCTCCCTCTTGATCTGTCTGTTTCCCTCTTTTCCTCTGTGTTTCTGTCTCTCTATGGGTTGTGTTTCCTTGTTTTCCACTCTGACAAATGCAACATGAACGGGAAAGAGGCGCCCAGCTGCCTAGGAGGGCAAGCTGGGCAAGCCGGGCAAGGAGACCCCGCACCCACACCTACCTCATTTAAGTGTTGGATTTTTTGCTGTTTTGAAATGTGAGACCCTCTCCAAGCCCCCTACTGCCCCAACCCTCTCCCCCACCTCACTGCCCTCTTCTGAGTGGGTGGAAGAGGGGGTAGGAGGAGGAAGAAAAACAACAACAAAAAATCCATCTTTGTTTTTAATTATGGGCATGGGATGGTGGTTGAGGCAAATGATGATGAAGATTGGGGATGACTGGCCCCTAGTTGCTCTAGGACTTCCTTCTCCATCTGGACATGGGGGCAGGAGGGGGCTAAACCTAGGACCAGGATATCTCTCTCCTGTTTTCCCAACCCCATCATGAGCCCGTTTGCCCTCCAGCCCCTGGACGGGTTGGGTGGGGGGTAGGGTGAGGGCTATCCCTGAGTGGCATGCCCATACCTAATGAGGCAGGGTGTGGCCCGGAGCTCCCACTTTCCCTCAGTCACCAAACTGCTGCTGGTCTGGTGGGAAGGGGTGGTGATGTGGGGGTGGGGAGCTTAGTGTCAGCGAGGGGAGGGTGGGGGGTATTTATCTATTTATACATGGGATTGTACATAGTCTTGTGGGGCATGGGGGAGCCGGCTGGAGGTGAGAACCCTCCCCTCTCCCCCCACCCCCGGGGAGAGCAAATGTAAAACTACTAATTTTTGTGCTTTATATATTCTATATAAATATATCTATTTTCTTTTTACAAAACCAGTTTATAAATGGTAGGGGGGTGTGGGGCGGACACATGGAGCTCCCCTTGTGGGGGGGCCCCCTCCATTACCCAACCTACCGCCCTTTTCCTCACCCCCCACCCCACTCCCCACCCCCTGGCTGTGACTGCTGTAAGATGGGGGTATAGAGGCTGGGCAATTCCCACCCCCTGTTGTATAGTTGGACTATGTTATAACGCACAAAAGAGAGCTGACCCCAGGGGGAGCCAGAGGGTGATGGGTTCCTTGCCTCCCTTTCCTTCCCCTTTCTGCCCAAGCTTGTGCTGCAGTTTAACCTCTTCCTGGGGGTGGGGGTAGGTAAGGGGTGGGTGACACCCCAAACCCCTCTCTGGTAGGGAACCGTGGGGATGAAGATGAAGCTTATATGCAGTTCTCTTCTAGGGGCTGTGGGCAAAGGGCATTTTGTAATTAATATTTTCAAGAATCCGATGTCTGGAGTGTAGGGGTGGGCTTGGTGGTGGTGGACGGGCGGGCCTGCTGG
Source organism: Macaca mulatta (assembly GCF_049350105.2). Lineage (NCBI taxonomy): Eukaryota > Metazoa > Chordata > Mammalia > Primates > Cercopithecidae > Macaca > Macaca mulatta. Next base: position 56,186,676 of record NC_133416.1, on the reverse strand, counting down.
AGGGGGAGCTTGGTGGCTGTTGTGATTTTAGGTTTGTTTTTGTTTTGTTTTGAATTTGGGGAGTTGTGGATTGTTGGGGGTAGGGAGATTTTTTTTTTTTTTTTTTTTTTAAAGCTGCTTCCTCAACTGTTTCAAGCTGCAAATGTTTAAGAGAATAACACCCCCCACTCCCACAGGAACCGCTGTAATTAAATCAGACAGCAGGAAGACTGGGCTGCAGCCCTCAAAGCCACAGCCCTTGATGTTCCTTTTCGGAGAGCAATAGGTCTAGGCTACAGGGAGGGGGAGATTGGCTCCCGTGAGTCAGGCTGTGTTTGGGGCTTGGGCCCTGGGATTGGGAAAAGGGGATGGGGCAGACTTTGTAAGCATATGCTAGGTATCCGATAGTCCTGTAGAATTTAGTGAAGAAACCTTATACAGTTTTTAATTTTTATATAAACTATAACTCAGACCCAAGCTACAAGGTTGGAATTTTGGTTGGTTTTTTTTTAAGTACCCTGCCTGTATAATTGCATCAGAATCCCCCACCCCCCCGTGTTTGTATTTTGGGTTGGTTTACACTCGCACATACTCAATTTTCAGTTTTCCCCTTTACAGTCTTCTCCCCTCACCTCCAGGACCCTCCCCCTTTTTAAAAAATAAATCGCTGACAAGTGTGAATCCCGTGAAGACTTTATTTTGTGTTGTGTGTATCCTGTACAGCAAGGTTGGTCCTTCGTAACAACGGATGAAATGGTTCCCTTTTTTAAAGCGCCCTCTCTCCCTCCACCCTCAGCGCCCCTGTCCTTGGCATGTTTTGTATCAGCGATCATTCTGAACTGTACATAATTTATGTTGCGAGAGGCAAAGGGCAAGTTTTGGATTTTGCTTCTTCCAAGTTTGTTTTTAAACGACAAATAAAAAAAGAACATTTTAAATACAAGCGGCTCCGTCCCGTGACCCTCGCCGTCAGCCGGATCCGTGCGGTCCGAGAGGACCCGGGGGAGGGCGGTTACCGAGGCCCGCCACCGCCGGAAGGGTGGGTTCCACGCCTTCCGCCGTAGTCTGGCGACTGCCGTGACGTGGGCGGAAGTGGCGTCGCCGCACCGGATGTGGGGCGTGGCCTTCCCCAAGAGAGTTTCCTAAAGCGAGAAAACCAAGCCGGCGCCTCTTGCAATGGAGACGGTGAGGAGCGCAGGAGGGCGGTCGGGGGCGCTGTAGAGCCTAAGACCCCGCTTAGGAGACCGGGAGGGCCGGGCAGGGGCTGGCGCTGGTGTCTAGCAAACAAAAAGCAGCCGGGTGTCTGCCCTATCCCGTGACCGTGTCCCTCCGCTTCTTCGTTGGGCGCATCTCCTGGGACTGGGCCGCGCCCCCGCCGCCTTTCCGTACGCGGTACCCTTAGCCCAAGCAGGCAGTGACTCCTGGCCCTCCTTGGAGCCCACGTAAGCCGTGGCAATCTTGGGCTTCCTTTCCTCTTAGCACCTCAAGCCCTTTTAGAGGTTTGAGAGCGCGGGGTTGTGATGCGGCTTTGCTGGGTGAGGCAGGGGGTGTCCAGAGGGATCTCCGCTTGCAGGTAGCTGCTGGACCTCGGTAGTCTTTCTGTGATCCCTGCAATCCCTGGCAGGAGGACATCTGAAGATCTTTATACTGCATCCAGTGAAGTCACATTCCCTTAATAAGACCGAGAATTGAGGTTTGCTTGAAAGAGGAAAACTTGCAGTGTTAGAGGCCGATGTGTCCCTGGACAAGTTTAGGTCATGGCCCGCTCTGCGACTCTAAGCAGGAGTTTTGGCACAGCGCATTCTTGGCGAGCAGGCATTGACCAGTTGTGGCAGGGCCCTGTCACCCTCCCACAGATGCCGCGGGTTGCCTGCTGCATGTTTGCACCCACCCTCACTCTCAGGAGTCTTTTTCTAGCGCTCTGTAACCCCTCCCATACACTTCCCTCTCCACAGTTTTTAACCATGTGTCTTCTTTCAGGCAGAGTAACTCTTCCCATCTTGGTTTTTATCATTTGCTACTGTAGTTATGAAAGGACTGCAGGTTCACTTTGCTTTGGATTACATGCCCATAGTAATTCTTTGCCACACCCTTTCTCTGCCCACAGAGAGGTTGTTTCTTTCAGGTTTTTGAAAAGAAAACCGACCAAAGTACTAAAACGATTCGCAGTTGGTCTCCCAGGCAAGGGAGCCAGTTCTGACTAATCAAGATAATCTTGAACAAAAATAAGGAGTCTAATTCCATTAAATTTAAAATAACATGTCATATTCTACTTACTTGTGAGTGTAGTATGGTTTACAGAGCATTTTTATGTAGATTTTCTAATTTAGCCTTCACACTTTATGTACTGGATTAGGCTCTGGGGTAGAAGTTAAAAAGAGGAAAAAGAAAACAGCCAGGTGTGGTGGCTCATGCCTGTAATGCCAGTACTTTGGGAGGCTAAGGCAAGTGGATTGCTTGAGCTCAGGAGTTCAGCACCAGTCTGGGCAACGTGATGAAACCCTGTCTTGACAAAAACAAAAACACAAAAATTACCCAGGCATGATGGTGGTGGTGCATACCTGTAGTCCCAGCTACTCTGGAGGCTCAGGTGGGAGGATTGCTTGATCCAGGGAGGTGGAGGCTGTAGTTAGCTGAGATCATGCCACTGCACTCCACTCTGAGTGACACAACGAGATCCTGTCTCCAGAAAAAAGAAAAAGAAAACTCCTGCTTTGAAAATGTTCAGCCTAACTGGAGTAAGGGTGAGGGCAAGCCAGCAACAGCTGTTATTTAAAGGTAGACTATAATAAATGCTATCATTAATATGAAAACAAAGGACTGTGACAGAATAGTTGAGAGAAAAATTACTTTGGACCTAGGAGAGGGCACTGCAAATTGAGAGAACAGTATGAGCAAGGGCACTGAAACTGGGGGATGTGGAGAATTGGGGGTGAGCCAGCGGCTTGGTGTTGCTGGCTTTGGATTTTGGTCACAGTGAGAGAAAAGACTGGAAAAGTAGGCTAAGATCAGGTTGAAGGTATTACACACCATGCTAAATTTGAACTTTGTTTTGTAATAGGGGACCCATGGAAGATTTATGAGCAAGTCAGTGAATGTCTTTTAGGAATGTTCATAGCAGCTTTCTGTACATGGACTGAGCTACTTCGGAAAGTAAAGTTTCTTGTTAATGGAGATGAAAGCCCCTTCCAAACCTGAGATGCTTTGGTGAAAGCACGAAAGACAAATTGAAAAGCAGAGAGATATGGGCCAAGGACCCCAATTTAAACAGTCTTGCAGAAGTGAGAGGTAAAAGCCTAAATTAAGGCTGTAAAATTGGCAATGAGAGAGATATAGATCTGAGGCATTTATAACATTACCAGCTTAGCTGATAACTGGTAAGAAGACAGCTGTATAAAACAGAAAAAACAAGATGGGAACTACAGCAAGAATAATAGGATTGGAGGGACAAATGTTTTGTTTCGTATTGAAGCATTTGAGGAGTCTCTGTGACATCTATGGTTGTCAAACAAATAATTGGAAACGTAGATCAGAAGTTTGGAAGAAATTGCGAGTCTGTTTGTCAGATGTAGACTGTGTCTCTGTAATATTTTGTACTTACGTGGTACAGTTGTACTTTCTCAGGTCCCCTATGTTATTAAAAGTAGAAAGGAGGCCAGGCACAGTGGCTTATGCCTGTAATCCCAGAACTTTGGGAGGCCAAGGTGGGCGGATCACTTGAGCCCAGGAGCTCAAGACCAGCCTCGTCAACATAGCGAGACCCCATCTCTACAAAAAAATACAAAAAGTAGCTGGGCTTAGTGGTGTGTGCCTGTAGTCCCAGCAGCCCAGGAGGCAGAAGTCAAAGGATTGCTTGAGCTGGGGAAGTTGAAGATACAGTGATCTGTAATCATGCCACTGCACTCCAGCCTGGATGACAGAGTGAGACCCTGTCTCAAAAAAAAAAAAAAAAAAAAAGTAGAAAGAAGTAGATGTAACTACATAATTCCCCCTCTGATATGGTGAAACAGGCAGAAAGTTAAAAGTCATTATCGGGCTCCGTGGCTCATGCCTGTAATCCCAGCACTTTGGGAGGCCGAGGCGGGCAGATCACAAGGTCAGGAGTTTAAGACCAGCCTGGCTGGCCAGGCACAGTGGCTCACGCCTGTAATCCCAGCACTTTGGGAGACTGAGGCAGGTGGATCAAGAGGTCAGGAGATCGAGACCATCCTGGCTAACACGGTGAAACCCCGTCTCTACTAAAAAATACAAAAATTTAGCCAGGCATGGCGGCGTGCGCCTGTAGTCCCAGCTACTTGGGAGGCTGAAGCAGGAGAATGGCGTGAACCTGGGAGGCAGAGCTTGCAGTGAGCGGATATCGCGCCACTGCACTCCAGCCTGGGCAACAGAGCAAGACTCCATCTCAAAAAAAAAAAAAAAAGGACCAGCCTGGCCAACATAGTGAAACCCCATCTCTACTAAAAATACAAAAAAACTCAGCTGGGCATGGTGGCAGGTGCCTGTAGTCCCAGCTACTTGGGAGGCTGAGGCAGGAGAATCGCTTGAACCCGGGCAGCGGAGATTACAGTGAGCCAAGATCACGCCACTGCACTCCAGCCTGGGTGACACAGCGAGACTCTGTCTCAAAAAAAAAAAAAAAAAAGTCACATATTCAGTTGTATTTGACTCTGTTATGTTGGTATCTGTATCTCTAGTTAGCTATATGTTTCTTTCCTCCCTCTGTAACTTAGTCTTAGGCATATCTGTTCCTATCAGTGTGCATCATTCTTTGAGAATTAAAAAACAAAACAACTGTGAATTATATGCAAAATCCTGTGCTTGGTGGTATGGGGGATACAAAGTATAAGATAGTTCTAGGTTTCCAGGAATTTATAATCTGTTTGGATAGATAACGGACAAAATAAGTATCGCACAGTACAATATATATCATATGATGGGTAAATTCTACAGAAGTAGCTGTTTTTGTGCCTTTGTGTAGATCTTTGTGAGACTCTGATATATCATGTGTTTATCACAGCCCTCTCTCCTACTTACAAGTGATGAGGCTGTTGTTCTGATAGTCCTGCCAAAATGGCAGGCCAAGCTGACAGTCTTATGCAGTCCAGAGGGAAGAGAAGGAGATTATCCCCCTTACTCCCTGCACTCTCCCCTAGCCCATTAAGGGAGAAAAGTTTAGGGCTGTTGTAAACTTCCCTGGTTTAGGAAGTTTGTCAGCCAACCTCCCAGGTTGAAGTTTTTAATGTCATGTTACTACAGAAGCTATGGGGATGAAGTATGGTTTTAAGTTATTTTGGAGATATCACCCAGAGAAAGTGGAGCCAAGACTGTTGATGCTAGCAGATGAAAATTGTTGTGATCCCTTCTGGGTTCCTAAATAACAATGGCATTTCCAAATGTTCCCACTTGAGGGAGCACAGAAATGGTTCTAAGTTTTGTCTAGTCAAAGCACTCTAATCTCAGACTGCCTTGGGAAGGGAAACTTGGAAAACCAGCATCCCCTGGCTATAGCAGCCTTTGTTTGACTGACAAGGGTGCTGAGTGGACTCGAGTCCCCAGTTTCAGAACATTCATGTTCCTTATCCACCTCTCAGTCATTCAGGCTTTGACTGGCTAACAGTCAGCTACAGGGATCCTCCCCAGTTGTGGCCCTCTCTCTACCATGGAGGTAGACAATGGTAGAACCAATGTCTGTGGTTCTAGTGCCTACAAATATGCCTAGTGAGTGTCTGTGTTTGGGGGAAGACAATGCTATCTCTCTGGCTTCCATGTTTTAATAAAGTAGATCTGTGAGAATCTTGTAGGGGTTAGCCCTAAGCTCAGATCTTTAGTCTTAGCTTTTAAGACCTAATGTTTCATTAGGCGGTATAGTGTACAAGAACATGAGCTTTGCAGATAATGCTCATTCCACTCAGAAGTGGATAGAAGTATTTCTGGAAGGCACAATATTGTAGCAGTATTGGTTTCTTCTCTTCTGTGATTCCAGAGAGGTAGAATTTCATCAGAATGGAATAAATACATTCAAAAATTTTATAAAAATGGCTGGTTGTGGTGGCTGATGCCTGTAATCCCAGCACTTTGTGAGGCCGAAGCGGGCAGATCAGTTGAGGTCAGGAGTTTGAGACCAGCCTGGCCAACATGGTAAAAACCCCGTCTCTGTTATAAATATGAAAATGAGGTGGATGTGGTGGCACACGCCTGTAATCCCAGCTCTCAGGAGGCTGAGGCACGAGAATCGCTTGAACCCAGGAGGAGGCAGTTGCAGTGAGCCAAGATCACGCCACTGCACTCCAGCCTGGGCAACAGAGCGCGACTCTGCCTCAAAACAAAACAAACAAACAAGCAAATTTACAAAAATGAACACTGCCAAGATAACCAAACTCTTCATCAGTTATAATAAATTATTTTCTTAGGTATAAGTAGTTTTAAAATTTTTTGTTTTTTCATGTATGTTATTTATTAAAATTTTGATGTTATAAAAAAGCAAACCACAAGCTCTGGAACCAGAAGATAGGTGTTTGAATGCCAGCTCCACTCCTTATCAGCCATGTGACCTTGGACAGCTTGCTTAATGTCTCTTGACTCTCAGAGACAATCTGTGAAAATAAGGCTAATAATAGTACTTACTTCAGGGTTGTTATGAAGATTAAATGAGATCATTATTTCTGAAGAGCCTAATAAGGCTGGGTGCAGTAACTCGTGCCTGTAATCGTAGTGCTTTGAGAGGCCAAGGAGGGCAATCACTTGAGCCCAGGAGTTCAAGACCAGCCTGGGCAACATGGCGAAACTCCATCTCTACTAAAAATACAAAAATTAGCTGGGTATAATGGCGTGCGCCTGTAGTCCCAGCTACTCAGGAGGCTGAAGTGAGGGAGGATCACCTGACCCGGAGGAAGTCAAGGCTGAAGTGAGCTGTGATCACACCACTGCACTCCAGTCTGGGTGACAGAGCGGGACCCTGTCTCAGAAACAGAAAAAAAACAGGGTTGGGGGAGGTGGTGGCTTTATAGTGCTTTAAAGAAAGTCATTATTTGTTCACCAGCCCTTCCCCTAATGTTGCTAGGCTTAAATGGATGGAACCAGGTTAAGCTGAATCTGTTTTCTTGTCTCTCCAGGTCATTTCTTCAGATAGCTCCCCAGCTCTGGAAAATGAGCATCCTCAAGGTAAGTTTACTGAAGAAAGGAAAGTGGGCATGGAAACAATAGCCTGACCCTAACAATGTCTTCAACAATGCTTTTGAATCTCTCCCCTGGGAAAGTCAAAGCAGGGCCAGATAATGGCCAAACCACAAAAATCAGTGACAGTAGTTTGGCAAGATCACCCAGGAATAAATCTTGGGCAGATTGGGGATGGTTAATATCTTCAATTATCAAACCACTTGAGAGAAACTTCTGAGGTACAGGGAAAACTTCCATAGGCAGCTCTGGGCTGGCTAACCATGTTTTAGAAGTCCTGGGTATTTTCTGCGTAGTCCAGAAACAGTGCCACCAGGATTTTATCACCCAGCAAGCTCATTAAAGCCATTGAGTGTACACAAAAAATTATGCAAAGGGCTGGGCGCTGTGCCTTACTCCTGTAATCCCAGCACTTTGGGAGGCCGAGACAGGTGGATCGCTTGAGCTGAGGAGTTTAAGACCAGCCTGGTCAACCTGGTTAAACCCTGTCTCTACTAAAAATACAAAATTAGCCAGGTGTGGTGGTGCATGCTTGTAATCCCAGCTACTTGGGTGGCTGAGGCAGAAATTGCAGTGAGCCAAGATTGTGCCATTGCACTCTAGCCTGGGCAACAAGAGTGAAACTCCATCTCAGGAAAAAAAAAATTAAATTAAATTAGAAAAAGGCTCTTAGAACTAATCTAGTAATAGAAGCACTAAACCTCTAAAATCCAGAGCACAAGGAAGACAATTCCAATGCCGGCCAGTGCCTATTTTATGTTTTTGAGTACATTTGTATTAGCACCAAGGCAGAAACCTGAAACTCAAATTGCCTACATGGACCAAGCAGTGAAGTGAACCACATATGATTATGACAACCTGTAGATCTTGTGTTGCATCTAAAAGAAGGTGACAACTGGACTGGCTATGGTGATTCATGACTGTATTCCAGCACTTTGGGAGGCCAAGGCGGGTGGATCACCTGAGGTCAGGAGTTGAAGACCAGCCTGGCCAACATGGTGAAACCCTGTCTCTACTAGAAATAAAAATATTAGCCGGGCGTGGTGCTGCACACCTGTAATCCCAGCTACTTGGGAGGCTGAGGCAGGAGAATTGCTTGAACCTGGGAGGCAAAGGTTGCAGTGAGCTGAGATCGTGCCACTACACCCCAGCCTGGGGGACAGCGCAAGACTCTGTCTCAAAAAAAAATTACAATTAAGGCAGCTGGGTTGTGGTGGCTTATGCCTGTAATCCCACCACATTGGGAGGCCGAGGCAGGTGGATCACCTGAGGTCAGGAGTTCCAGACCAGTCTGATCAACATCAAAACATCAAAAAAAAAAGGCAACAACTATCTAGGTCTGGTCAATTAAGACCTATTTTTGGCAGATCTTCTGACTTTGAAGACACTAGAAATTTGGATTTTTATGTAAATTTCTAGATTAAAAATTTTTGATTTAAATAAGTCTGGGCACAGTGTAACACCAGCACTTTGAGAGGCCAAAACAGGAGGATCACTTGAGCTCAGGAGTTCGAAACCAGCCTGGATAAGTGAGACCCTGTCTCTACAAAAAATTAAAAATTAGCCGGGCATGGTGGTGTGCACCTCTAGTCACAGCTACTGGGGAGGCTGAGGTGGGAGGATTGCTTGAGCCCAGGAGGTTGAGGCTGCAGTGAGCTGTGATTGTGCCACTGCACTCCAGCCCGGGCAGAGAGTGAGATCCTGTCTCAATTATAAACAAACAAACAGGCCGGGTCCTGTGGCTCACGCCTGTAATCCCAACACTTGGGGAGGCCGAGGCTGGCGGATCACGAGGTCAGGAGATCAAGACCATCCTGGCCAACATGGTGAAACCCCGTCTCTACTAAAAATACAAAAAATTAGCCTGGCGTGGTGGTGGGCGCCTGTAGTCCTAGCTACTCAGGAGGCTGAGGCAGGATAATTGCTTGAACCTGGGAGGTGGAGGTTGCAGTGAGCCGAGATGGTGCCACTGCACTCCAGCCTGGGCGACAGAGCGAGACTTGGTCTCAAAAAAAAAAAAAAAAAAAAGACACCAAGAAAGCCAAATCCAATATATTTGTGGGCCTGTGGCCTGAATGATAGTATTTAACTATCAGTGTAGTGTATGTATCTTCAACTGGTGTCCAAAAACATTTTCTTGGGAGTTTGAATTCTCAAGTTGAAGTAACAATGGTAGGCTTCCAGTTAAAGATGGTAGATTGGTAGATTGGGCTGCGCATAGTGGCTCATGCCTGGTAATCCCAGCACTTTGGGAGGCTGAGGCGGGTGGATCACTTGAGAACAAGAGTTTGAGACCAGCCTGGCCAACATGGTGAAACCCTATCTCTACTAAAAATATAAAAATTAGCCAGGCGTGGTGACACATGCCTGTAATCGCAGCTACTTGGGTGGCTGAGGCATGAGAATCGCTTGAACTCAGGAGGAGGAAGTTGCAGTGAGTGGAGATCGCACCACTGCACTCCAGCTTGGGTGACAGAGCAAGACTCTGTCTCAAAAAAAAAAAAAGATGGTACATTGAATATATATTCACAAAAAGTCCCCTAAAACCATCATAAAGGAAATTTTTTAAAGAAAAAGATACAAACACACCATAGGGAAAACAGGAGAGGAGATAATAGCAATGAATTTTTGGAAGCTGAAAAGCAGACAAAAGAGTGATGAATGACTTAGATCTGAGAAAACTGAATTATAACTAGCAGTGAGAGCCAAGAAGCATTAAGGTCTAAGAAACAGTCAGATCCCAAGACACCCTATCCCATTGAGTGATCGGGTGAGCAACAGTGAGCAACTCCACCTCCCACCTGTGGCAAAGACTGGAAATCTGGCAAGGGACTCGGGCACAGCTTAGGACTGAAGTACTGCACTGAAAACAGGAGCATGTAGTGAACTATACTAGATGCTGAGCCTCCAGCTGTCTTTTCCTTTTCAGTTTCCAGAGCGCTGGCAGAAAAGACTTCACCCTCCAAGCATGAAATTGAATAATCCTTCTCTCCAGAATCCTCTTGAAGGGAAGTTCTAAAATATTTAAGTATTGAATGTTTCCTACCCAAATGATTCGCAGTCAGTAAGGCTCACTTACACACTTAGAGCTTCCACTCAGCTTTAAAGCCTCCACTCTTAAGTTATGGTTTAAGTTTTCCTTTAAACCAGGGATTACCAAACATCTAAAGAAAGGATCTGTGAAAAATGATCCAAACTGCCCCCGACCCCACCCTGGAATGTACCTTTGTTTTACTCTGAAGGCTGTATCTCCCTGGTAAAAAATAAATAAAAATGAAAAAGCAAACTGCCCCTCCCGAATTCATGTACACACGGAAGAAACAAACATGAAAAAAGCAACTGGAAGGAAAAGGGGAGAAGAAAACTTTAATAATATTAATATAACCTTAGGTAAAGGAACATATTTCTCAATACCTGTGAAAGTAGTATATCTTTAAAGAAAACAACAGCCGGGCATGGTGGCTCACGCTTGTAATCCCAGCACTTTGGGAGGCCGAGGCAGGCAGATCACCTGAGGTCAGGAGTTCGAGACCAGCCTGACCAATATGATGAAACCCTGTCTGTACTAAAAATACAAAAATTAGCTGGGCATGGTGGTGTGCACCTGTAATCCCAGCTACTCGGGAGGCTGAGACAGGAGAATCGCTTGAACCCAGGAGTTGGAGGTTGCAGTGAGCTGAGACTGCACCATTGCATTCCAGCCTGGGCAACAAGAGCAAAACTCTGTCTCAAGAAAACAAAAGCAACAACAAAAAACCATATTTCTACCATGAAACAAGTATAGGATACAATTTTTTATAGAAGGAATTTTCAGAAAAGAAAAAGGAACTCTTGGAAATTAAAAATATAATAGCAAAAATTTAAACACAGCTGGAGGTTTCAAAAGTCAACATGAGGAAATTTCCCAGAAAGGAGAGTTAAAAATCAACAAAGTAGAAAATAGGAGAGAAGGTGCAGTGGCTCATACCTATAATCCCAGCACTTTGGGAGACCGAGGCAGGAGACCAGGAGTTCGAGACCAGCTCAGCAACACAGCAAGACCCTGTCTCAACAAAAAAAAATAAAAATTAGCCAGGCACAGTGGCATGCACTTGTAGTCCCAGCTACTCAGGAGGCTGAGACAGGAAAATTGCTTGAGCCCAGAAGGTCAAGGCTGCAGTGAGCCATGATCTCGCCATTGCACTCCAACCTGGGTGACAGAATGAAAGCCTGTCTCTTTAAAAAAAAAAAAAAAAAAAAGGAAATATTTCAACAACCCACAAAACAAACAAACATTAAAGGATCAGTCTAGGAGGTCCAGTTTCTAAATAGGAGTCATAGAAAGAGAAAAATGGCAACACAGAGGGAAGGAAATAATTGAGGAACTAATTCAAGAACATTTATTGGAACTTGAGGACATTAGTTTTCATATTGAAAGGGCCCATCAAATATTCAGCACAATGGATGAAAGTGACCCACCCAAAGCACAGTCATCCTGAGATTTCAGAACACTGGAAACAGAGAAGATCCTATGAGTTTTCAGAGAGAAAAAGAAGTCACATACAAAAAGTCAGAATTGCCTCTCAACAACACCAGCAGCTAGCAGGCAGCGGAGGAATGCCTTCAACATTCTGCAGGAAAATACATTCCAAGCTTTCCTGCAGATTCTCTATTCAGTCGAATTATAAATCCAAGGATGAGGGTAGAATAAAGATATCTACAGGCTGCAAGGTCTCAAAAACATGTACCTTCCATGCACCCTTTCTCAGGAAGGTACTGGAAGATGTGTTCCACCAAAATAAGGGAGTAATCAAAAAATATGAAAATGCGATATAGGATACAGGAGCACCAGTGGAGGAGAGACGTGAAAGGGGTACCCAGGATGGTGATGAAGAAAGATCCCAGGATGACAGCAGTGCACACCAGTTAAACCAGCCCAGATTTGAGCAGGTCAGAAGGCTCCAGCGAGACTTCTTTGGGTAGTTTAAATTGATAGACTATCTAATGCTTTTTAACCTCTTGAAAGGAGATTTAAACAACTGGTGAAGCATTTGGGGGTTGGATTAATTATAAGAATTATACATAGAAAATTAAACAAACAAAAGGACAAGACATTAACTCCAGAGAAAACAAAGTTGTGAAAGGAAGAAAAAAAATCATAGTTTATTATTTGGCTTATTTCTGAATAATAAATATTCAGTCAAAATGATTTGAATACTGGCTGGGTGCAGTGCTCATGCCTGTAATCCCAGCACTTTGGGAGGCCGAAGTGGGCGGATCACATGAGGTCAGGAGTTTGAAATCAGCCTGGCCAACATGGTGAAACCCCATCTCTACTAAAATACAAAATTTAGCCGGGCATGGTGGCGGGCGCCTGTAACCCCAGCTACTTGCAAGGCTGAGGCAGGAGAATCGCTTGAACCTGGAAGACTGAGGTTGTAGTAAGCTGAGATCATGCCACTGCACTCCAGCCTGGGTGACAGAGCAAGACTCCCTCTCAAAAAAAAATAAATAAAAAAGATTTAAACATTATGGTTTAGCTCCTGGAAGAATGGGGAGGATGGGAAGTACATGTTTGTGGTGAAGCCCTAGTAGGAGAGAGAACTAGAAATTCTCCTCTTCTTTGGTAGGTAGATGATAAATAATGCCCCAAAATGAAAAAAAAAAAAAATCGGAAACTAGCAATACAAACATGTTATTTAAGGACATAGAATTAAGTACCAAAATAACTAAAAGAGGTAGATAGATGTTCTCATCTCTGGGGAAGGGTAGTACAGGAAGGTGGGTTGCAAGGACTGCATTTTTTTCTTAACAAAATTTGTAAAACTGACTGTTTAAACCGTGTGTCTGTATAACTTTGGTTTAAAAATTAAATATTAAAAACCAAATTGATTAAAGACTTAAGAGCATGAAGTTTGGAATCAGATCTGGGTTTGTTTGAGTCTTTCTTGCCACTTATTAATGGGTGAACTTGAACAGTTTATTTAACTACACCTATTTTCTCATCTGAAACATGAGGACAGTACTTACACATTTGTTGTAAGGATTAAATTTTGTAATTTTTTTTTTTTTTTTTTTTTTTTTGGAGACAGAGTCTCACTCTGTCGCCCAGGCTGGAGTGCAGAGGCACAATCTCGTCTCACTGCAACCTCCACCTCCTGGGTTCAAGCAATTCTCCTGCCTCAGTCCCCTGAGTAGCTGTGACTACAGGCACGTGCCACCACGCCTGGCTAATTTTTGTATTTTTTAAGTAGAGATGGGGTTTTGCCATGTTGCCAGACTGGTCTCAAACTCCTGACCTCAGGTGACCCACCCACTTTGGCCTCCCAAAGTGCTGGGTTACAGGCGTGCGCCACCATGCCCAGTCAATGTAATTTATTTATTTATTATTATTTTGACACGGAGTTTCACTCTTGTTGCCTAGGCTGGAGTGCAGTGTTACAATCTGGGGTTACTGCAACCTCTGCCTCCCAGGTTCAAGCAATTCTCCTGCCTCAGCCTCCCGAGTACCTGGGACTACAGGCGCCCACCACCATGCCCAGCTAATTTTTTGTATTTTTAGTAGAGACGGGGTTTCACCGTGTTAGCCAGGATGGTCTTGATCTCCTGACCTCGTGATCCACCCACCTCAGCCTCCCAAAGTGCTGGGATTACAGGCGTGAGCCACCGCGCCTGGCTAATGTAATATTTTTAAGTGCACATAGTATAGTATGTAGCACATTCAAGCTATTATTTTGGGAGATTGCTTCCCTAGTTTAGAGCGAGCAATTAAAATCACAGGAATAGAAAAAGGTAAACTACCCAGGATCTCCTGGGATGATTTCTGATTTACAGGGTGGTCCCAGAATGGACTATCAGGGTGTTTTGAGCCAGGTTGATTGAGCACTGGGCTCCAACTTATTGTTAATGAGAAATGGCCCAACTTGGACCATGACTTTCCCATTTTCAGGTCTTAAAATTTTAACTTTTTTTTTCAATTGAGACGGGTTCACTGTGTTGCCCAGGCTGTCCTTGAGCTCCTGGGTTCAAGTGATCCTCTGCCTCAACTTCCTGCGTAGCTGGGATTACAGGTGCTTGCCACCATGCCCAGCACAGTCTTGGAAGAATTTTAAGCAGCTTATTTCATTGAAAAAAGAGGAAAGTGAAAATGTGCTAAATATATGAAAGGGAAAGCTTGGATTAAAGATGAGAAACATTTTTAGATTATAACATGTTAAAGAGAGATACTATAGGCTTTATGTTTTAGTCAACTTTCTTTTACCTATAGGGACCAATAGATAAAGTCTTAACCTGGAGATAGGGGTTGGATGAAATGGTTTCTAAGAGGTTTATGCAGGTTTTGTGGAAACAATAGGAACAAGACAGATAAGGGGCCTTATAAAAAAAATCATGCTGTAAATATTTGAGATACTAGAACACTATTCTGTTTTCTGTCTCTTTTGATTGGGAGTTTTTATGGGGAAGGAAGCTGCTAACTATCCCACCCTATGCAGAGACCCCAGAATCCAACAATAGCGTGTATACTTCCTTCATGAAGTCTCATCGCTGCTATGACCTGATTCCCACAAGCTCCAAATTGGTTGTATTTGATACGTCCCTGCAGGTGGGTGAATCCTCTTTTCCCTTCCCCCTTTGGAGCCTGTGGTTTAATACCTCTCATCCTATCTCATCCTAAGGGTAATATCCTTATCCTTCTGTGAAGTTAGTCTCATGTTTTACCCAACATGCCCAAACACTGTTCTTTATTTTACAGTCCTGCCCCTGTGGATTTGCCTTTATGATTATTACTGTCTTGGCTACAGGTGAAGAAAGCTTTTTTTGCTTTGGTGACTAACGGTGTACGAGCTGCCCCTTTATGGGATAGTAAGAAGCAAAGTTTTGTGGGTAAGCAAAAGTTTCTGGAACACATTATTTTTGGCATCTTGTGCTGGGCAGGGAGACAAGCTTCAGGCAGTACTGAGGGCTCTGTCTTGTCCTCTAGGCATGCTGACCATCACTGATTTCATCAATATCCTGCACCGCTACTATAAATCAGCCTTGGTAAGGAACCTTAGCCCAATGACCAAAATCACTTTCCCTACCCTAAGTCCCTCATTCTCATTTCTTTTGCTCCCAGCAAGCCACAAGGGCTTCAGGAAGCAGAGAGATCAGGTCTCAAATTCTGTTGCTTCTGCTTTCAGGTACAGATCTATGAGCTAGAAGAACACAAGATAGAAACTTGGAGAGGTATGTAGAGAATTGGGGTTGTAAAAGGTTATAAAGGGATGGAGGGTTTCTGGGAAATGCTTTTCCATGGTGGTATTTTGTGACCCATCCCTTTTCCCTTCAGAGGTGTACCTCCAGGATTCCTTTAAACCGCTTGTCTGCATTTCTCCTAATGCCAGGTGGGTTCCAGTTATCCATCTGTCCAAAAAGGGGAAGAGATTTGCCATCAGCCTAGCTAATGCCCTAGACACCCAGGGAAAGGGGAAGAAGAGAGAAAAGACACACACACACACACACACACACACACACACACTTACACACTTTCTCTCTCTCTCTAAGTCTGGCCTGTACTCTGCCCCCCTTCCCTAACCATTAGCTTTCCCTGTTTAGTGATACACTTTGTGGAGCTGTTTACTCACCCTCAGCCCCAGCACTGTGGAACTTATTATCTCCAACCCTCCCACAGCTTGTTTGATGCTGTCTCTTCATTAATTCGGAACAAGATCCACAGGCTGCCAGTTATTGACCCAGAATCAGGCAATACTTTGTATATCCTCACCCACAAGCGCATTCTGAAGTTCCTCAAATTGTTTGTAAGTGCTCCTCAGCCCAGTTCTTTTTTCTCTTTTTTCGTTTATTTATTTATTTATTGAAAAAAGAGACAAGGTCTCACTGTGTTGCCCAGGCTAGTGTCGAACTCCTGAGCTCAAGTGATCCTCCCGCCTCAGCCTCCCAAAGGGCTAGGATTACAGGTGTGAGCCACTGCATCCAGCCCCACTTCTTATTTATTTATTAATTTATTTTGATACAAGGTCTTACTCTGTTGCCCAGGCTGGCGTGCAGAGGCACTATCATGGCTCACTGCAGCCTCCAACCTCTTGGGCTCAGGTGACCCCCAATCTCAACCCCCAGAAGAGCTGGGACTACAGGTGTGTACCACCACACCTGGCTAATTTTTTGGTATTTTTTATAGAGATGGGGTTTTGCCAAGTTGCCCAGGCTGGTCTTGAACTCCTGGGCTCAAGCAATATGTCCCCCTCAGCCTCCCAAAGTACTGGGATTATAGGCATAAGCCAGCGCACCCAGCCCTTATTTCTAACATACTGGGTTGGAGGGGTTATCCAAGGGTGGCTTTGGGTGCCTTGAAAATTAAGCTGATGGTTCTTTCCTCAGATCACTGAGTTCCCCAAGCCAGAGTTCATGTCCAAGTCTCTGGAAGAGCTGCAGATTGGCACCTATGCCAATATTGCTATGGTTCGCACTACCACCCCCGTCTATGTGGCTCTGGGGATTTTTGTACAGCATCGAGTCTCAGCCTTGCCAGTGGTGGACGAGAAGGGTGAGAGATTGGGCAGAAGGAGAGGGAGGGAAGATCCAGGCAAGTCAGGGTGGCTCCGGGAAAATCTGTTTTCCCCTCAGCTTAGCCAGGAGGGTGATTCTGTGAGTAGGGGGAGCTTTAGACCCCAGATCCTCCTTACTGAGCTGCCTCTGTCCCCCTAGGGCGTGTGGTGGACATCTACTCCAAGTTTGATGTTATCGTGAGTGATTTTGGAGGGTTTGGGAGGTAGGGAAGGGTGGGGGGTGCTATTAAATATGGAGAGGGAGAAGGGAGTCTCTTCTGTGATCTCAGGGTCTTAGAAGCTTCCAGGCTTTCAAATCCTATTTGAAAAGGAATTGAATGAGTTGGGTATGCCTTGTGGCTGACAATTGCCCTGAATCCCTCTGGTGAGGTTGGATGGGTTCAGGGTTTGGAGGCTGGCTTTCTTGCTTCCCTGCAAGCTCCTTCCTCTGTCTCCCCAGAATCTGGCAGCAGAAAAGACTTACAACAACCTAGATGTATCTGTGACTAAAGCCCTGCAACATCGATCACATTACTTTGAGGGTGTTCTCAAGTGCTACCTGCATGAGACTCTGGAGACCATCATCAACAGGCTAGTGGAAGCAGAGGTAGGGAGGCCAGCAACCCTAAAGGAGCTGAGGGGAGCAACCTTGAGAGTGGGGTTTGGCAAGGAGAGTAGGGGCAGAGCTAAACATTCCAGCATTCCAGTGCTGAGGCCAGCACTAAACATTCCCTTTTTCCCTTGTTGTTCTGTGCCAGGTTCACCGACTTGTAGTGGTGGATGAAAATGATGTGGTCAAGGGAATTGTATCACTGTCTGACATCCTGCAGGCCCTGGTGCTCACAGGTGGAGAGAAGAAGCCCTGAGCTGGGGGAAGGGGTCAGGCAGCACCAGGGGATATGCCCAACTCACTGCCTGCTGGAAGCTCTGTGGGAATCAGATGAAACTTGGGGGAATTGTGACTCTGTTCCCTGCTCAGGGCCCCCTGCCCTTCTATCTGGGAGCTAGGGAAGGTATAGGGGGAGGAAGGAGAATGGATTTATAGCTACCCTTACCCTCACACATACACTTGAAAAAACTTTCAGCCTAGCCAATTCTAGCCCCTGTCTTCTTAGACATAGCCCCCTTTCTGGGTGAACTATAGGCTCTGTGCCTCTCAGACAAATCCTGATCTCTAAGAGATCCCCAGACCTCACTTGCCTCTGCCTCCATCTCAGCCCTGATTCAACCCTAAGATAACAGCACAACAAAATTCTTCATAAAGATATTTTTATTCACCTGTTCCATGCTATATGGAGGAGGCTAAGTCCATTTAGTGACATTTCTTCCCATAATGTGAGTGGGGAGGATTGTGGGGAGGAGGGGCTTTGGGTTCCTGTGTTTGTGCATATGAAGGGAGATGGGGGTTAGGTGGAGGAGGAGGGCAGCGTGATTAGCTAAGGTTATTGCTTTTTGTGGCAAATCTAATTAAATGACAGCTATCTCTTCATGGTATTGCAGTGTTTGATTTTTACAGTTGATGGATACTACTGTCCTACTTTATATGGCTTCTTCAACTGGTCATTAATAATAACGTGTGTACACACACACACACACGTACACACACAAAACTGTGTGCCAGACATCATTCTCAGTGCTTTACATATATTAACTAATCCTCAGAACAATAGTAGACACTATTCCAGTTTTTTACAGATTTTAAAAAATGGAGGCACAGAGAGGCTGGGTAACTAACCCAAGACCACACAGCTAGTAAAAAAAAAAATGGAGCTAGGATTTGAACCCAAACAGTCTTTACTGCTACAGTAGACTTCCGACTTCTAATTCTTTCACAACTACTCCTTACCCTGTGGTTCCTCCTTTCTATCTCACTTTCCCCTCTGCCTGAATCATGGCTGGTACCCAAGGAAAATCCTGTAACAGTGTTAGTGTCTACTCCCAAGAGTAGACAGACTTGAGGGTCTCCTTTGGGCAGAGAATCCTGCCACCATTATCAGCTTTTCTTAAGGAAGGTTGGACTGTTTGGCTTTTGCTGAGTTGGCACTATTTTTTTTTTTTTTTTTTTTTGAGATGGAATCTCGCTCTGTTGCCCAGGTTGGAGTGCAGTGGCGCAGTCTCAGCTCACTGCAACCTCTGCCTCCTAGGTTCAAGCGATTCTCCTGCCTCAGCCTCCTGAGTAGCTGGGATTACAGGCGCGCACCACCACACCTGGCTAATTTTTGTATTTTTTAGTAAAGACAGAGTTTCACCCATATTGGCCAGGCTGGTCGCAAACTCCTGACTTTGTGATCCACCTACCACAGCCTCCCAAAGTGCTGGGATTATAGGCATGAGCCACCGTACCCCGTTGGCACTATCTTTAAACCTGCAAATCCCTTGCCTTTCTTCCAAGGTGAGACAGAGCTGGATGGTGGGAGAACAGCAGGGCACTGGTCACTCCATCAGATCCATTCCCTGTACTGAAACCATGTAGACCCAAACAGCAGTCAGCACCCAACACCAGAACTGCTAGACTGGAGTATGAGCTAAATTTGGGTGCCAGCTAACCCCTGCCTTACAGGTATGATACAGTTTCCTATCCAAACCAGGAGCAATTTCAGAGTCATTGCTTGCCCCTTCCCCCACAGTGCTGCTAACCCCTTCCCTGACAGTGCCTAACCCCTCTGATGACCCTCCAGCCACGGCATACTGGGTTCTCCAAACTAGGCTTCCCGATGGAACACAGGGAAAAGCATCAAGGCCCTCATCAGATTCGACCTGAGGAAGCTTATTTTAAAAAAAGAAGGTGGCCCTCATCAGAGCTCTGCTTTCAGTGTTGCATCATGACTGTAGAGGAGCCCCTGCTTCAGCCTTCACCCCTTTACAGCTCTCACAGCACATTCTCAAACTTGGGGGAGGAAGGCTTCCAAGTTATTAGAATTAGAGTATGTTTATGTGTGGGGAGGGTAAGTACATGGTGGAAAGGACAGATGGCCTCTTATGTCACATTCCCTCATTAAGGAAGATTTGCCTAGGGAGGAGGCAGGGGCTTTAAAAAGCCTCAGGATTCTAGTGGGACCTAGGGTGGAAGGAAGCACCTTCGAGTCAAGTCATCGGTGCAGCTGGCAGGTGTGTGGAATCAAGGGGGGTAGGGTGGATGGGACAGGGAATGTTTGCATTCTCTCTAAAGGTTTGTGTTAGGGAGCAGAGGCCTGGTTTTGTTGAGCTGTTAGTCAGTCAGTCTCTGCCCCACGACAACCTTTCTGGTTGTTCCCCATCCCCTTAAAAGGAAGGGTCTGGACCCAAAGGGCTCCATGTACATTAGTGGAAAACTAATTGGGAACTCTTGCTTCTCTGATTTGCCCCTAAAACCCAACCTATCAGTCTCAGTGTGAGGATGAAGCTGAGGGAGAGACAAGGGATAAAATTTGGGAGACTCACAAGCTTCTATTCTTACCTATTCCTCTCCAGAGGCAAATTATCCCTTCTTCCCGAGGAACCATTGCCACACACACACTCTCTTTCCCCTCTCTGCACCCCTCCCCTCCACTGAGGCTGCTGCCATGGTTGCCAGGCATGGTTGCTAAGTCTCTGCATGGAAGGGTTGGCGTGGGCTGTGCTGCCACTAACATTACCATGGTGAATCAGGGGACACCTGGTATAAGCTTAGGAGGAGGGATCATGTGGATGTAAGCAACAGCCCCCCAGGACAGAGGCAGCCCAAAGGTGAGCATCTGGAGCACCACTTCAGGTGGGGGCTGAGTGAACTAGGCAATTGTTGTGGTGAGGGGGAGCTCTACATTGGGGAAAAAAAAAAAAAAGGCCACTTTTATCATTTCAGTTGCTAGGGGATTAGTTTTGCCAAGCAAACACACCATCTCTCCTCCATCCCCCTCTGGAAGGGTGAGAGTGCATAAGCACTTACTCTGTCCTCCATAAAGCTGGGCAGGCTGTGTGGGCACAGAACAATATAACCCCCAAATCCTGCTTCTAAATTGGAGGTGAAAGCCTGCTGCTGTGGGAGGGCTCCCTGGCTGCCCAAGGACAAACGTAGAATGGGACTGGTAGGGCAGCTTGGGTGGCCAAGGCACACGCCTGTGTCCTGCTGTACCAGCAATCCTAGGCTGCAGCACTGAGCTGGCGAGGAGATACGGGTGTAGGGGTCACCCTTTTTGAGCTTAGGGAAGGCAGCTCTCCCTCAGAGTCGCACAAAGCTTGGTGAAAGCCACCGCCTCCTCTCTCCACCGCATGGGAGCTGGTTACTCATCTCATCTCTGCACCCGAACAGCCACTGCCGCTAAAAATAGCCCCCCAGCCGTGGGCCAGCCCCTCCTGCACCCCAACCCCATGGAAACCAGCAGAGTGGCAGGCAGAGACCTTGAGTTCCATTCTCACGCACTCTATGTTGGGGAAACTGAAATCTGAGGCAGGAAGCCAGGGGCAGAACCCTGGTGGTCAGGCAACCTGACAAGCAGGAGAGTAAAGGGTTAAAACGGCAGGAAGGTTGAAGAAACAGGGACGGGGGAGGGGGCACTGTCAGCTTGGCAAGAATCATAAGTCCCTCCCCCGCCCACTCGTGCGATCCCATCAGGCTTGGGGGACAACAGCAGTGGGAAGGGGCGTCCAATCCCGGGCCCCAGGGGGCGGCCGTGCACATGGGGGAGGTAGCAGCGCGGAGCAGTCCGCGCGGTGTCACATGCGCGCGCACACACAGAGACAGGCACACACACGTGTGCCCGGGTATATATAGTTCCCAGTCCCCGGGCCCGCGGCTCTGCAGTGGGCGCCGGCTCCCTGGGCTGGGAGGGGGCTCCTGGGGCGGGTGGGAGGGTGGGGGGCCGGGGTGGGGTGGGGCAGGATGCTGGATGGCCCACTGTTCTCCGAGGGGCCTGACAGCCCCCGGGAGCTCCAGGATGAGGAGTCTGGCAGCTGCCTCTGGGTGCAGAAGTCCAAGCTATTGGTGATAGAAGTGAAGACTATTTCCTGTCATTATAGTCGCCGCGCCCCTTCTCGACAGCCCATGGACTTCCAGGCCAGCCACTGGGCTCGCGGGTTCCAGAACCGCACGTGAGTGAAGCAGGGGTGAGGGGAAGAGAGTGGTGGGGCGGGGAGTGGGGTCCGGACCACCCCGCAGGCACCAGCGAGCACTACTGATCCCCCTTCTCTTTCCCACGCCTCCCACCCCTGCCCGCTCCCGAAGGCTGGGGCCTGACTCATCCGGTTGTTTGGGGGAACAGGAGTGGGTGTGAGAAAGGGCAGGAGGTGAGATGGGGCAGACGCTGTTAAAGTGTGCAGGCAGAGATGGCGAGGAGTCCCGCTTCGACTTCAGTCCTAACATATACGCACGTGCACACGCGCACACACTCACACACACCCCTTCACATGGCTGCCCCAAGTGGTCTCCACTGCTCCCAGCTCCCCGGACCTCGGCTCCCTTCCCCCACAGACTGCTCACCTGGGTTCCTGCTCATTGTCCCAGGTGTGGGCCGCGCCCGGGATCCCCACAGCCGCCGCCCCGCCGGCCCTGGGCCTCCAGGGTGCTGCAGGAGGCGACCAACTGGCGGGCGGGGCCCCTGGCCGAGGTCCGAGCTCGGGAGCAAGAGAAAAGGAAAGCGGCGTCGCAGGAGCGGGAGGCCAAGGAGACCGAGCGAAAAAGGCGCAAGGCTGGTGGGGCCCGACGAAGCCCCCCGGGTCGGCCCCGCCCGGAGCCCCGCAACGCCCCTCGGGCAGCCCAGCCGGCAGGGCTCCCTGCTACCTTGCGGCCGGAGCGCCTGGCGCTGGTGGGGCGAGCGCCCCGTCCATCCGCGCAGCCGCAGAGCGACCCAGGGTCGGCGTGGGCGGGGCCCTGGGGAGGTCGGCGGCCGGGGCCCCCAAGCTACGAGGCTCACCTGCTGCTGAGAGGTTCTGCCGGGACCGCCCCGCGACGCCGCTGGGACCGGCCGCCACCCTACGTGGCTCCACCTTCTTACGAAGGCCCCCATAGGACCTTGGGGACTAAGAGAGGCCCCGGACACTCCCAGGTGCCCACTTCATCAGCCCCACCTCCGACTCCGGCCAGGACAGAGGGAGGGCGCACAAAGAAGAGGCTGGATCCTCGGATCTACCGGGACGTCCTCGGGGCTTGGGGTCTCCGACAGGGGCAAGGTCTCTTGGGGGGATCCCCAGGCTGTGGAGCGGCCAGAGCAAGGCCAGAGCCCGGCAAGGGGGTCGTGGAGAAAAGCCTGGGGCTGGCTGCTGCTGACTTGAACAGTGGTAGCGACAGCCATCCCCAAGCCAAAGCTACAGGGAGCGCAGGCACCGAGACAACTCCTGCGGGGTCTGCAACTGCGGCTCCCAGTGCCCCGCGTCCCGCTCCCAGATCCAGGCACCACCTCAAGGGCTCGAGGGAAGGGAAAGAAGGAAAAGAACAGATCTGGTTCCCTAAATGCTGGATTCCCTCCCCTAAAAAGCAGCCGCCCCGCCATAGCCAGACACTCCCCAGACCCTGGGCTCCCGGAGGCACCGGATGGAGAGAATCCCTGGGTCTTGCAGAGGGGGCAGGACCGGAGACCCTGGAGGGTTGGAAGGCGACCCGCCGTGCCCACACCTTGCCCCGCAGTTCCCAGGGCCCGTCCCGTGGGGAAGGAGTCTTTGTCATTGACGCCACGTGCGTGGTGATACGATCCCAATATGTTCCAACCCCCCGAACCCAGCAGGTGCAGCTTTTGCCCTCTGGGGTGACACGCGTGGTGGGGGAATCCGCCAGCCAATCGAAGCCCGGCAAGGAGGAGAGTGAAGGGGCCACGGTCTTTCCTTCCCCTTGCCGAAAGCGGCTGTCGAACAGTCGCCTTTTACACCAGCCCGGCGGGGGCCGCGGGGGCGAAGCTGAGGGCGGGAGGTCGGGGCACTCCTCACTGGAGGAGCGCACCTCCCGCATCTTGGGGCTCCCGGCCCCGGAAGTAAACCTGCGGGACGCCCCCACGCAGCCAGGTAGCCCAGAGCACCAAGCCTTAGGCCCAGGAGCTTCGGGAGCCCAGGGCAGGGCCGAGGGCTCGGAAGTGGCGGTGGTCCAGCGGCGCGCGGGCCGGGGCTGGGCGCGGACCCCAGGGCCCTACGCCGGGGCCCTGCGAGAAGCCGTGTCCCGTATCCGCCGCCACACCGCCCCTGACTCGGACACGGACGAAGCTGAGGAGCTTAGCGTCCATAGCGGCTCCTCTGATGGAAGCGACACAGAAGCCCCAGGCGCCTCCTGGCGGAATGAGAGGACCCTGCCCGGGGTTGGAAACAGTTCGCCGGAGGAAGATGGGAAGACAGCGGAACTGAGCGACAGTGTCGGAGAGATCCTAGATGTCATAAGCCAAACCGAGGAGGTCCTCTTCGGGGTGAGGGACATCAGGGGGACTCAACAGGGAAATAGGAAGAGGCAGTGAGAGGCCCCTTCTTGTATTTGAGTCCCCAACACATCCATCCTTGGGTCCACTGGTCCCCATTCTTCCCCAGACTTCCTTTGCTTCTCTTTTCCTTGTATCCTTACCCATACCTATTCCCATCCTTGAAATATAAATGAAAGGAAGGGAAGCATATGCCCATTAATGATTTTGTTTCAGGAGAGGTGAGAATCAGCAGTAGATTTAATTAATGTCTGTTATGTTCAGGACACAAGGGTGAGCTCTTCGCAGCTGATGCACTGGGTGCGGAGCTGAGCAGAGAGGCCTAACAAGGATCAGGCAGGAGGGCAGGGGTGGTGGCAGCTATAGGAGGGCAGTGTAGGGCAGGGCCTCTGAGGAGGAGGGAAAAAGTGAAGGAGAGGCTTTGGACCCGGTGGCAGAGTGACCAGATGACAGAGGGGTTCTTGGCAGAAGAGGAATAGGTCCAGCAACAACCAGCAAAGCAGAAGGAGGGCTCACCTTGGTGTCACAAGTCTTGGATTTCAATCCCAACTCTGCCACTGACTTGCTGGTTGACTGAGGCCTGTCACTTTCCCTCTCCAGGCCTCCTGGTATATAAAACAATGGTATTCTAAGGTCCATCCTTCCATCTCTGACATTTTGAGATCTTTGGAAAGGACTCTATCTCATCCTCCCCTCGACAAGCCAAGAATGAGAGTTGGGAATAAGTGAACAGAGTTTGAGGGTTTCTGGGCGGCCTCCTTGTCACCTGAAGTCATGATCAATTCAGGAGACTGCCCAAGGTTTGCAGAAGAGGTAAGGGAGTGAGGCACTCCTATCCCAGTCTCCCAGGTTTAGGTGAGGGCTCCCCAAAGCAGGGCAAGATAGTGGCCCTGTCACTGACCCTGGCCTGTGGTGGTCTGAGCTGGGGAGGGAAGGACACCAATGAATCAGCTTGGGACCTCTTTAGGCCTTCCCCTTTTCCTCCACCCTAATGCTCCTTAGTGATGCTCTGAGGCGTGGCCACGATTTCCCTCCCAGGTGGTATCGCCCACCTGAAAAAATCCTGAGAATGTCTCCCATCTCGGCCTCTTCCGAAGAAACTGGCCACGCAAGGAAAGAGGCCGGTCCCCAGAAGCCAGTGGGCGTGGGGTGTGATACTCTCTATAGCCACTACAGGGCGCGCGCAGGTCGCGGATCTCCCCAGTTGCTAATTCCGGCTCTGCCACTCAATCCGATCCCTAGTTCCCAAGCGCGGGTCCCCAGCCTTGCAGTCTCCAGCCGTGCTGGGCCGGGAGCAGGCCTCCGGCCTCCCAGACCTCTGGAGCCCGCCGGTCCCATCTTTGTACTCATCCACCCCAGCCGGCTTGGGACTCAGACACCGAAGTCTTTTTTTTTCTCTCCGATCCTTGGACACCTCTGTCTGCCATTTATTAGCCATGTGAACTTGGCCGCATCACTTCACCTCCCTGAGCCTCAGTTTCCTCATCTGTCAAATGGGGGTTTATAAACACCTACCTCGCAGGGTTGTTGTGAGGACTTAATGCGATAATGTATGTAAAGCGCCTTGCACACCGCCTGGCACACAGTAGGCGCTCAATAAATCTAAGCTTCCCTTTATCCAGCCTTGGCATGGTCTTCCTTTCACTGACCTTTTCCCCATGGTGGCCATCCCCCAGGACTCCTCTGCTATGTCCTGCTCTGTGTGAGGGAGAGGGGGCTGCTTTCTTCGTTGGGAGTTCCTGGCCCACCTCTTTTCTCCCCCAGCCAGGACTCTCCCTTCCTTGCCCCCAGCCCACCCCTGTTGGCACTTCCCACTGCCCTGCGCCCTCCCCCGGCCCCCCATTCCGAGCAAGGGCTGAGTCAGCCGGGATAAATTTAGCTGCCGGCTCCGCGGGCCCGGGGGCTTCTCCCAGACTCAGTCGCCGGGTCCTGCCCCGGCCCCCGGCCCACCTCTGCTCCCACTCCAACCCAGACCTGCCAACTCCAACTCCCGCTCAGCGTTCAGGTCCCCAACCCCGCTCTCAAACCACTTATGGTTTTAGTCTCCAATTATCTCAACATCACTCCCGCCTGCAACCAGGGGTACTCTGAGCAGAACTCGGAGTGGCACAGGACCACCTGGGGTGGGG
The DNA here is from genome assembly GCF_049350105.2 of Macaca mulatta. Classification (NCBI taxonomy): domain Eukaryota; kingdom Metazoa; phylum Chordata; class Mammalia; order Primates; family Cercopithecidae; genus Macaca; species Macaca mulatta. The sequence continues at coordinate 56,160,522 of NC_133416.1, read as the reverse complement.
GGTGGCCACCATCTGGCAGGAGCTGGGCCGCTGGCCTTGGTTCAGTGGAGGAAGGTCTCCTCTTTGGGTTTCTGAACCGGAGGGAAGACACTGGTCAGAGCTATCCAGGAAGATTCATCCCAGAGCCTTCCTGGAACCCACACTACCAGGTTTCAAATTAGCTCTTGCTGGAGGAGTGTCACCTTGGGCAGAGATCAAAGGTTACTGAGATCTGCCCTTGAGGTCAGGAATTCCAGACCAGCCTCCAATATGGTGAAACTCCGTCTCTACCAAATATACAAAAATTAGCCAGGTGTGGTGGCACGCACCTGTAATTCTAGCCACTCAGGAGGCTAAGGCACGAGAATCGCTGAATCACTTGAACCTGGGAGGAGGAGGTTGCAATCAGCCAAGATTGGGCCTCTGCACTCCGGCCTGGGCAACACAGCCAGACCACATCTCAAAAAAACAAACAAACAAAGGTTATTGAGATCCGTCTCCCTTTCACCTACAATTCTATCTACTCAAAAAAACAAACAACGGTTATTGAGATCTGTCTTCCTTTCACTTACAATTCTATCTACCTACTACCAATTCTAACTACTGAGCATGTACTGAGCACCTACTGGAAACAAGAAACTGTGCGGGAGTCCAGGATAGGGATGAGTAAGGCCTTTCTGACAATGGGGTGAAGGTGAGCAATGTGTCAAGTATTACAATGAGTCAAACAAGGGAGACTGTATGGATTTTGTGAGATAAGGGAAGGCTCCATGGAGGAGATGACCTCAGCGTTAGAATTTGGTGAAGAGGTATTTCAAGTAGAGGGATCAGCCAAAATAGAGGCATGGATGCAGGTAAGCAGGGTATGTTTAGGAAACTGCTCAATGGTCTGATTTGCCTGCAGCTGCGAGTACATTAATGGCAGTTGTGGAAGATAAGGCAAGAGTGAAAACTGAGGCCAGACTGGGGTAAGCCTGGTCCAGCTGAGGAGTAATGTGCCTTGGGCCTCCAGGCTTGGGAAGAGGCTGGACTTCGGGGGAGGAGGAAAGTTGAGGAAGGGCGGTGTGTGGTGGCTCACACCTGTAATCCCAGCACTTTCGGAGGCTAAGATGAACAGATCACCTGAGACCAGGACCAGCCTGGCCAACATGGTCCAACCCTACCTCTATGAAAAATACAAAAATTAGCTGGGTATAGTAGTGCATGCCTGTGATCCCAGCTATGGGGGAGGTTGAGGCACAAGAATCACTTGAACCTGGGAAGCGAAGGTTGCAGCAAGCCGAGATTGCACCACTGCACTCTAGCCTGGGTGACAGAGTAAGACTCTGTCTTAAAAAACAATAACACACACAAAAAAGAAAAACAACAACAACAACAACAACAAAAACAGAACCAAAAAAAAAAAAAAAAAAAAAGAAAGTTGAGAAAGACCAGGGCAGTGATGAAAGCATCTGCCTAGATTTTTCTACAACCAAAGGGCTCTAGGGCTCTGGGACTGGAAGAGGAGGTGAGCTGTATGCAACCTTGGAAGGGCTGACCCTATGAAGGTGGGCTTTACCATGCTGCCTGAGCCCCTTTGAGGATGAACACACAGGAAGCAAGTTTCTGAAATCTCACCCACACTGCTAACATAGTCGAACGACTTGACTAATGTGTTTAGAATGTGGTTTCTGGAGCTTCTACCCCATACTAGCTATGTGACCTTGGGCAAGTTACTCAACCTCTCTGTGCCTTGGTGTCCTCAGTTATAAACTGAGGTTGTTAAAAGTGCTTTTCATTAGCTGCGTGTGGTGGCACTTTCCTGTAGTCCCAGCTGTTCAGGAGGCTGAGGTGGGAGAATTGCTTGAGCCCAGGGGTTTGAGGATGCAGTGAGCTATGATTGCACCACTGCACTCCAGCCTGGGCAACAGAGCAAGACTCTGTCTCTAAAAATAAATAAATAAATAAATAAGTAAATAAGTAAACAATGTGCTTTTCTCTTAGAGTCGTTGGGAGGAGTAAATAATTCAATATGTAAAACACTTGGAACAGTTGGCCAGGCACAGTAGCTCACCCCTGTAATACCAGCATTTTGGGAGGTTGGGGTGGGAGGATTGCTTGAGCCCAGGAGTTCAAGACCGGCCTGGGCAACATAGCAAGACCTTGTCTCTCTGTTTTTTTTTTTTTTTTTTTTAATTTTTTTTAATTAAAAAGAAAAAACATAAAATAAAAGAAAGAACAATACGTGGTACATAGTAGGTGATTGACTGTTAGCTCTGATTATTATTTCTCTCTAGGGCTATTTTATTAGTGTTGGGGTATGAGAACAGGAGGATGGGACAGAGAGAATTAGAAGTAGGGGAGGATGGCCAGGTACGGTGGCTCATACCTGTAATCCCAGCACTTTGGGAGGCCAAGGCCAGTGATCATGATGTCAGGAGTTTGAGACCAGCCTGGCTAATACGGTGAAACCCCATCTCTACTGAAAATACAAAAATTAACCAGGTGTAGTGGCGCATGCCTGTAGTCCCAGCTACTCGGGAGGCTGAGGTAGGAGAATTGCTTGAACCCAGGAGGCAGAGGGTGCAGTGAGCCGAGGTCGCGCCACTGCACTCCAGCCTTGGCGACAGAGCAAGACTCCGTCTTTTAAAAAAAATTGCGGGGTGGCTCACACCTGTAATCCCAGCACTTTGGGAGGCTAAGGTGGGTGGATCACGAAGTCAGGAGTTCGAGACCAGCCTGACCAACATGGTGAAACCCCATCTCTGCTAAAAATACAAAAATTAGCTGGGTGTGGTGATACGCGCCTGTAATCCCAGCTACTCGGGAGGCTGAGGCAGGAGAATTGCTTGAATCTGGGAGGCAGAGTTTACAGAGAGCCAAGATCGTACCACTGCTCTCCAGCCTGGGCGACGGAGCAAGACTCTGTCTCAAAAAAAAAAAAGTAGGGGAGGAGGAGAATCAGGCAGCAGATGCCAGTGGAGAGGAGGGAGGAATCCTGGGGTGGGTACAGACAGCCCTTTTAATGGGTAAATGGTGCCCTGGCAGTGCTTGAGCGGTTATGGTGTCAGTGCAGCACACCCCTTCCCCCAGAACTTACTCCATCTTTGCCTAAGGATAGAGTCAGCACCCGCTGCCAAAATTCTGGGGAAAAAAGGAGAGAGACAAGAAGGGGAGGAGTGACTCCAGGTCTAGGGGCCAGCCCCTGGTGAGCCATATCTCAGACTGACCCTCCAGGGCTCTGTGGGTGGGACACTGGAGGCTCCCTGCTGCGAAAATGACTTCTAAATCTGGCTGTGTCTGCCAGCCAGCCTTGAGACAGAGGCCACAACCACCCCCTACCTTGGGACAGCCTCACTGGTCAGGAGTAGGGACAGCAGACGCAGGAGGATGTGGTCAATTTGGGGCAGCAGACCTCAGGTTAGTGCAGGATCCTGCTACCCTCCCAATAGCCAACTTCTTCCCGGGGAAGCCCCTTTCTGCCCCCGATGGGACCCAGTTAATATGGCTTTATGAGAGTCAAGAGCCGTCTCTTTCAGACTCTCAGGGGACGGCTGGGACTTCCCCAGATCAGCCACAGATAGGTGATAGGTAAGGAAACCAAGCCCCAGCATATAACTCTGGGATTTCAGAGTGTCAAGGTCAGGAGTATGAGTGTGATGTGTGTGAGAAGAAGAGGGCCAGGAGAGATAACTGAACACGAGGACACAGGAAGTGTGTAAAATGTGTCTATGGGGAAGAAGCAGCATTCACTCAGTTGTTCATTTGTTTACTCACCCATTAAACATATATGCCAGGTGCTAGGAACACAAAAGAGACTCAGGCATGCTTCTTCCCTTCAGGGAGCTCACAAGCTAGGGTGCGTATGATATAGGGAAAGAGATGTGGAAGAGGAAACCCACAGTCATTGCAGTGCAGGAAGATGGCATAATATATGTTAATGAAAGCATTCCTGAGAGAGCAGGGAGGATGAAAAGAGGAGCAGCTCCCAGACTATGACTTCTTATGGGGAGTGGAATGTATCCAGGCGTCTGGGAGACAAGTTGCTGAGGGTGCAGATGTTAGTGAAGGGAAGTTTGGCCTGAATACGTCTCTGCCTCTGCATATCCTGGCATGGGGTGAGCTCCTTCCCTTGAAGCCTCTGGCGTTACCTAGACTTTTTTTCAATTTGCTTTTCTTTTCTGCCACCCAGGCTGGAGTGCAGTGGTGCGATCTCAGCTCACTGCAACCTCCACCTCCCGGGTTCAAACAATTCTTCTGCCTCAGCCTCCCGAGTGGCTGGGACTACAGCTGCGTGCCACCACGCCCAGCTAATTTTGTATTTTTAGTAGAGACAGGGTTTCACTATGTTGGCCAGGCTGGTCTCGAACTCCTGACCTCAAGCGATCTGCCTGCCTCACCCTTCCAAAGTGCTGGGATTACAGGCATGGGCCACCACACCTGGCCATTTTTTTTTTCTTTGTTCTTTTTCTGAGACAGGGTCTTTCTATGTCACCCAGGCTGGAGTGCAGTGGCACGATTACAACTTAACTGCAGACTCAGCCTCCCCAGCTCAAGTGATCCTTCCACCTCAGCCTCCTGAATGGCAGGCACCACAGGCACATGCCATCACGCCTGGCTAAATTTTTTTTTTTTTTTTTTTTTGTGGAAACGGGGTCTCCCTATGCCACCCACGCTGATCTCGAACACCTGGGCTCAAACGATCCCCCCATCCTGGCCTCCCCAGTTGTTGGGATTACGGGTGTGAGTCACTGCACTCTGCCTACATAGCCTTTTGTGAGTCCTTTTATGGATAGATTTTCCATTCATCCATCTACCCACCCATCCATCTATACATTCCACATCCACTTATCCACCCGTCCACCAACCTATTTGTCATCTATCTGGCCATTTATACTTTTTTTTTTCTTTTTTAAGACAGTCTCACTCTGTTGCCTAGGCTGGAGTGCATTGGTGAGATCTCTGCTCACTGCAGCCTCCGCCTCCTGGGTTCTAGCGATTCTCGTGCCTCAGCCTCTCGAGTAGCTGGGATTACAGGCACCCACAAACATGCCTGGCTAATTTTTGTATTTTTAGTAGAGACAGGGTTTTACCATATTGGCCAGGCTGGTCTGGAACTCCTGACCTCAGGAGATCCGCCAGCCTTGGTCTCCCAAAGTGCTGGGATTACAGGCATGAGCCACTGTACCCAGCCGCATTTATACTTATATCAATTTATTCCTCTGTCCATGCATCCATTTATTCATGTTGCCATCTATTCACCATTTAACAAAGGCATATGATATGCCCAGGTCAGTGCTGCAAGGGCTAGCCTAGTACGAGGATGAGTAATATACACAGACAACCACCAATGGGATACCCAGTATGCGCTGCTAATGAAAGCCCTACCAACATGGTGCTTCAGGAGCTCTAACAGGCAAGACCAAGGGAAATCAGAAGAGTCTTCATGGGGGAAGGAACGTCTGAGATGGGTTTCAACAGTGGGAGACAGGGAAGGGGGGCATTCTAGAATGTGGGACAATGCAGAGAGGTGGGAAAACACGTGGCTTTCATAGGGAACAGAGGCATTAGGGAATGCAGAGGGGAAGAAGGGTGAGTCCTGGAAAGATGTGTGGGAGCCAGATCTTGAAGTATTTCTTTTTTTTTTTTTTTTGAAACGGAGTCTCACTCTGTCAACCAGACTAGAGTGCAGTGGTGTGATCTCTGTTCACCACAACCTCCACTTCCTGGGTTCAAGCGATTCTCCTGCCTCAGCCGCCAGAGTAGCTGGGATTACAGGCGGGCACCATAACGCTCGGCTTATATATATATATGTGTGTGTGTGTGTGTGTGTGTATATATATATATATATATATATATATAGTAATTTTAGTAGAGACAGGGGTTTCACCATATTGGCCAGGCTAGTCTCGAACTTCTGATCTCAAGTGATCCGCCCGCCTCTGCCTCCCAAAGTGCTGGGATTACAGCTATGAGCCACCATGCCCGGACTGTTTCTTGGTAATGAAGATAAAACATTTGCACTTCAGTGAGAGGAATTGAGGGAGAGGTGAATGATAGAGTTTTTTTTTTTTTTTTTTTTTTTTTTTTTTGAGACGGAGTCTCGCTCTGTCGCCCAGGCTGGAGTGCAGTGGCCGGATCTCAGCTCACTGCAAGCTCCGCCTCCCGGGTTTACGCCATTCTCCTTTCTCAGCCTCCCGAGTAGCTGGGACTACAGGCGCCCGCCACCTCGCCCGGCTAGCTTTTTGTATTTTTTAGTAGAGACGGGGTTTCACCGTGTTAGCCAGGATGGTCTCGATCTCCTGACCTTGTGATCCGCCCGTCTCAGCCTCCCAAAGTGCTGGGATTACAGGCTTGAGCCACCGCGCCCGGCTATGATAGAGTTTTTGAGCTGGGAATGTTCTAGTGCCTCCTCAACACCTGGAGAACTTTTTTTCCTGCGGCTTGATCGTAACCTCGTTGGTCTTGTTACCTTGTGGAATCTGCTGCTGGACCATGAGCTGCTGGAGGTGATTTAGCTCTGTATACCCAACAAGTTTGGCATGGAGCAGGCTCTCAGAAAATGCTGGAATAAAGAAGGAACAAATGATAAAACTGTGCCACAGGAACGCTGGCATAACAATGCAGTTCAGACATACAGGAAGAAGGATGGCTGCGGCCTGGGGTGATCCCCTGCTCCTGAGAGGTAACCCTGCCTTCTTTGCTAGAGTCTCTCCAGGAGCTCTTCCAAGAGTCACCACAAGGAGGCGCTATCCCAACTGCCGCTCTGAGTTCGGCCAGGGTCTGTCGTGTTACAACTGGTGAAGTGCCCACCCCTGACGGTCCAGGGGTGGTCTAGACATTTCCTTCCAGCATGTCCTGAGAGAATGAGGGGCCTGAGTGCAGCTGTGGAAGAGAATAGCTCACAGATCCCAGTTTTAAAGCAAGTACCGGCTTCATCTGTAGTCATCCATTCATTTGACAGTGCCTATTACGTGCAAGGTACAATGTTAAGCTCTCATAAAAGCAACAGTGACCAAGACACAAAGACATAGTTCCTGCCCTCAAGGAGCTCACAATTGGTTCTGCCTAAATCTTCCTTTCTTATCTCTCTCTCTTTCTTTTACACACACACTTGCTCCCCAGGGCCAACCACCTTGACCCAGAAAGCTGTCTCCACGTGAAATATGCTCTTTGGAACTCTTGCCCCTCCAAATCCAAGTTTCTCGCTGAGGTTGCTGCATGGCCACATTAGTGTGACCCCTGGGAATGCTGTGACTCTTGACCGCTCCTTCTTGACGTGCCTCCTTTTGCTCTTCACCTGACAGGCCCTTTCCTGCTGTCTCTCTCAGCCTCTCCCATCACATCCACAGCCGCTCTGCCAGCCCTGGTAGGTTTAGGGACCTCCCCAGAGTAGGCCTGGTACAGGCTAGGACCTCCTAACACCCTGGAGGCTATAGGGACATGAGGATGGATCTGCAAAAGCACCCCGTGAGACCCCGGCATCACGCATCTGGAGATGAGGAGTTGGAGAGTCCAGAAAACCAAAATCCTCAGAAACAGGTCCCGCTCTGGCCTGGGGCTCTGCCAGCCAAATCCATCCCCTGACAGAGGCTGCCTTCTTTTCTCACCTTCTTTGGGGGGACCAGGAGATAGCTCTGTAGTGATGGCTGTGGGAGACACTGGTGGGGAGGTGAAGCATTGTGGGACACTGTCCACTTTCCCAACATGCTCCAGGGCCCATCGTAGCCCTTGGCGGGTTTGGAAGAGGAGGGGAGGGAGGGCTGGTGCCGAGAGTGGGAGCCAGGCCCATCGAGGTCCCAGGAGTGAATGCCTCATTGTTGGCCAGGCCAGAGTCACAGATAATTACCTCAATTAGTGACAATGGGAGAGTAATAAATACAGGCTTAGTGTCTCCTACCCCACCAGGGCTCCGAAGATTAATCCAGGCTGACGGGCGGGCCCTGAAAGGCGTGATGGACAATTCATTAAACTCCCCAAATGCCGCACAACCTGGGCGTGAAGGCTGAGTTAGCCCCCTGGGGGCTGTGCCTTTGTCCCGATTGTGTGTCTCCGCCACAGCAG